>NW_027261999.1:37916-50988 GCF_902827115.2 Pseudochaenichthys georgianus | reverse complement strand
GGCCGGCGGATAAGTCACTAGCACCCCCCGGTCCGTCGACAATGTACTTGCGGTCAGGTACCGAGGTGGGCCGGTCGGGATAAGCTCACTAGCACCCCCCGTCCGTGACTAATGTACTTGCGGTACCGATTGGGGCCTGTCCGGATAAGTCACTAGCACCCCCCGTCCGTCGACAATTGTACTTTGACGGTACCGAGGTGGGCCGGTCGGATAAGTCACTAGCACCACCCCGTCCAGTCGGACAATGTACTTGCGGTACCGGGTGGGGCCGGTCGGATAAGGTCACTAGCACCCCCCGTCCGTCGACAATTTACTTGCGGTACGAGGTGGGCCGGTTCGAGAGTACCGCGGTGTCCGGGGCTGATTGGTAGTCCCAGTCCGCCCCTGGCCGTTATAAAGTGTTGAAGCGCTCAAATTCGAAACTGTTTCTCACCTGTCAGAATCGACACGAGTGCATTGCATCACCTGATTGGACGGCGAACCAGTCAAGAGATTCATTCAGGAAATGAAGCAGTTGCATGTCACATGATTTGAAGCAAGCTTTGAAGCACTGCTTCTATGGAACCAGGGTTTGAAGCACGCATCGAAGCTTCAGTGTCAAACTGCCATCACTAGGTTTACCCGCGACAGTTTAGTTCATTATTTGATTTCTTTGATCATTCTTCATTCTTTCTTTAATTTTACCGGATGAAAGATCTCAGTGATGGGACGTCTGGATCTTAACATAAAAGTGTTTTTACTAAACAGCGAGTCCTTTGTTTCAGAGACGAGGATTTCTAAAACTCGGCATCTTACGGAAAATGTGAAACAAGATCTCCAAATGTTAGCCTTTAGCTCGTAGCCCCTCTGGCCTTTGGAGAAACAAAAGATATTGTTTACGTGAAACTGCTTTATTCAGTGTTTTAATCAGCTGGTCCGTTTTATTTGAAGAGGAGGAGACTTTTGAGGTTCATTTGCATCCTCTAAAACCTTCCTACACGTCTGGATCTGAAGGTATCAGAGAAACAAGCTGAGCTAACGTTAGGGAACAACTCTGATTTAGAACCTGCAACTTAATCAACAGCTTTATATCAGAAGAGAGGCTAAAAACCTCCCAAACCACGAACACTACCACGTGCTGCATATTTTTTATTGTTCATTGAGAAACCCTTATTGTCAGAAAAATGACATATTGTGCATTAAAGACGATAATAGGAGGTGTATGCTAATTAGAGGGGAATTGTAAACAGAGCACTGCAGAACTAGCACTTGAACATGAGGTAAGAAAGCGTGATTTAAATCCACTGCAGCACCTGCATTACAGAGTGCGAGTTGTCCAGTTTCAGTCCACATATAATGATGTATAATGCACTGCTACCACTGTGAATGATTGCACACTATGTATAGACCTCCTTCATGTTGTAACTGATCCCCCTGTGACCAATTAATCAACATAAAAGGCCAGCGCCATTGTAGTTCAAAGTATTTGTAATATTTCAGTGTAATGGCCTGCCTGTGCTGTCCAAGAAATCATTTTTAATTGTCTCATTAGAAGATGCTGTCGCGCAGGGTTTGGAGAGAACAACAATAGTTTCTGTTTCTGCACACCTTTGAAGATTTCCACTTACCTGTGCAAAGCTTCGGGCCCAGACGTCCTTCTTCTGGATCCACAGCAACCTGCCTGGCTCTTTGAAATCTCTGCAGAAATACAGAATCACCAAGTGGAGCGCTTTGATGAGAGAAAGCCTAGGCAACAGTCGACAATACAAAACACTGACCTCATTAAAAACAAAAGTGGCCAGGATTCTGGGCTGAAAGCGACTCTCTTCAGCTCCGTGACTAATTGCTGGAGTGCTTTTTAATGAGGAACAGTTCGACCATGAAGTGAAAGAGATATCGTACCAAAAAAAAGTGGGTAAAGTTTGTGTTTACATGTCCATGCCGTGAAATACTACAACAGCTGCCTTTAACACTGACCTTAATATGTTCTGTTTGACAGTTCAAAATAAGACTTAAAGGTGGGGTAGGTACGTTTGAGAAACCGGCTCGAGATACACTTTTTGTTATATTCCATGGAATGCTCTTAACATCCCGATAGCAACGAGTATCTGAAGTGCTTTAACAAAAAAATCCAATAAAGAAATGTCATCTGTGGAAGCCGTGGATCTGTAAAAAGCACGACCAATCATCTGAGCCGGCTAAAGTAACTGGATGGCCTACCTGCCTGTCAGCCTTCCATCTGTGCACAAACTTATCTCTGCCCTCATTGGTCATGTGCGCGTTCATGTGTGTTGGGGGAGGGGCTCTGTGAGGAAGTGGCAGATTTTTCCCGGCTGTGTATTTTCAAATTCTAGCGCACTCGAGCTGGTTTCTCCAAAATTACCTACCCCACCTTTAACACTGTTTTGTAAGCTTGATTCTACTCAAATGGATAATAATAAGCATTATTGTTATGAAAGCTTCAGAAAGCTGCAGGTACTTTCTAATATCTGGGTCTCAGAGGCTCTAGCTGCTCTGTATTGTTGTTGAAGGTATTTTAATTCAGCATTATCCTCTTGAAAAATCCAAAATAAGTCTATGATGGAAACTGCCTATGAGCGGTCACCAGAGGTATTATTATTAAGTGTATGAATGTTAATTTATACCTTTGTCAAATGTGCCCTGCCCAGATTGTGGCAAAGGGAACCAGTCAATGCCTTTCTATATAAAAACAAAAACAACACAAAATGTTGAGGAACAAATAGTTAATCTTGCAATTACTATATCTTTTTTTTTTTTACTGAAACAGCAGTGAGCCTGTGGGGTGAACTTAAGGTGAGAGTTTGCATAACAGTGGGATTTAATGTAATAGTTCACACAACAGATGACAATATAAAATGAGATGGATAAGATGATAATAAACATTGATTTTATTGAGTTTATATAGCTGTTTAAAAAGCCTTATTCCACTTAAATACAAATTTAAAAGGTTAAAATCAAGGAAATATTTTAACCTGGGCTAAAGTTAATTAATAGTTGTTGTTAAATCATTATTCCATCATAAATGTACATTTTAAAAGTCAGGAAAACATGTATTACATATAAAAAATGTGACCTTAAAACACAAAGTGTACTAAAATAACATTGCACAGAAATAGCACTTAAGCTAGGCTGACATTAGCATCTTGCTAGCTAGCATAGCAGCTAACGAGCTACAGCAGGTGTTTGTTGTGACCAAAAGCAGTCTAAAAACGGATTAAATATCAGACTTACATTCATCAGCTGGACTCCAAAGTGAATTATAAAGTTGCTCCGTCACTGTCTGATGCAGGTTAGGAAGGAAAATGTTTGCTAACAAAAACATTTAGCCAAAAAAACAAAATCATGCTAGCCGCTAAATTAGCTTTTCTTCTTCTTTTGTTTTAATGGTGGTGTACAAACCAACGTTTAAAAGGTGCTTACCGCCACCTACCGTAACTTCAAGACGATGCTATATTCTAGAAATTAAACCTGTGTAATATTTAAATAAACCCCTTTGAACCTGAAGCACTTTTTCCCCCAATGTCTAACAATCCTTTACTCCACTCCCTTCCTCTTGCTATCAACCTATTCTTCAGTATTTCTCTTTCTGTAGTGAATCTTTTACTACCTAATAAGTAACACATGTTCAACTAAATAAGTTCACATAGAAAAACTGATTATAACCAAATATTGTTGGCCATTCTCGTGTTCTTACTATACAGCAAATGGCAGCTAATAGTCAGGAAAGGTTCAAAAGTCTCTTTTTCCCCTGTTTTTTCTCAGAGAAAACCCATGACAACAATAAGTGACTTTCTTTACGGAGGACACTCTGAAACAACTATGGTGGGGTTTGAAACCTACAATCAAATGCTCACGTTCGGCTCCATATTAGTATGTGCCTCTACTATGACATGTGTCACTGTCCATGCAAACGTATGCAAACGTATACAAAAGTGAAATCCAGAGAAAAAAGTAAGTAATTTGGAGAGAAAAAAGAGAAATGTTGAAAAAAAAAGAGAACATCTGGGGAAAAGTGACTGGCCGGCTCTGTTGGGATTGGTCAGACACTTAGAGATGTTCCGCCTCTTAGCCTATCACGATCATCATCTGCCTTTTCTTTTACCAGACGATTTCTGATTGACAGCGCGGGGGACCAATCAAAACCTTCTGTTCACGCTACGCCCTAAGTAAACAAACTCTTATCTAGGAAGTAACTGAGCTCTGTAACTGTCGGCAGGTAAATGATTCGGTTGTGGTTCTGCGGCACTAAAACTACCCGGGTTAAACTGTCGGTTTTATCCCGTAGAAACATGTCGGTACCGTCCGATGGGAGTGACGGTAACAGCAACCGGTCTATTCACTCGGACAGCGTCGCGGAGGTACACAACATCCCGATGCGCGTCATCATCCGACCGATCCCTCCGCAGCTGGACGAGCAGAAGGTCCAGAGTCTGGTGGAGACCCTACAGGTAAACACCTTTATGTACAATATATATACAGGTGGAGGAAGTACTCAGATCTGGTACTTAGTAGAAGTACTCAGATATTGTACTTACTACAAGTAAAGTACTCAGATCTTGTACTTGTAACAGAATAGTGCTACACTCTGCTACTACTACTTTTACTCAAGTACAAGAACAGGGTACTTCTACCTCCCCCTCATTACATACACAGCATGAGATTTTGAAGTTGTAGTTATTGGGTTAGGTCCAATTCATCTACCTAATTATTATTTAAGGTGCCTCCACAGTTGTTCCGCCTCTACCATGATCATTATAATAATTGTTTTAATATATGTTGGAGAGAAGCTCCCTCTGGAGGAACACAGGGATTTTAGCCGTTGCAGACCATTTACACACAACACCTATAGAACTACAGGGAAAAGAAAGTTTGGGGCTCTCTGCTGGAACTGCTACCCCCGCGACCCGACCACGGATAAGCGGGAGAAGATGGATGGAGATGGACCTATAGAACTACAGGGATTAGCTCATCATTTGTTCTTATTTAGACTTGCAAAATCGTGTACTTTCCGATTGTAGTATTAAAATACTACCTTCATCACTGCCTTTGTTCTTACTTGTGTGTAATGTTCAGCCTCTCATTCATACCGTAGCCTTTGTGCTGTGTATCGTTTATATATGTTGTAATGTGCCAGACCTCTCTCTGTCCTCCAGCAGACGGCGGACCTCAGCGTTGTTCCTCCCATCGACGTGCTGTGGATCAGAGGCAGGGAGGGGGGGGACTACTTTTACTCGTTCGGAGGCTGTCACCGCTTTGCTGCCTATCAGAGGCTGAACATGGACACCATCCCCGCAAAACTCATAAAATCCAACGTCTCTGACCTCAGCACCTACCTGGGAGCCTCCACACCTGACCTGAGATGACCTGAGAGGACCTGAGAGGACCTGAGAGGACCTGAGAGTACCTGAGAGGACCTGAGAGCGTTAAAATACACACATCCTTTACTCAAGTAGAAGTACACACATCCTTGACTCAAGTAGAAGTACATATACTCGTGTTTAAAAGTACTCTGGTGAAAGTAGAAGTACACACATCCTTGACTCAAGTAGAAGTACACACATCCTTGACTCAAGTAGAAGTACAGATACTGGTGTTTAAAAATACTCTGGTGAAAGTAGAAGTACACACATCCTTGACTCAAGTAGAAGTACACACATCCTTTCCTCAAGTAGAAGTACATATACTTGTGTTTAAAAGTACTCTGGTGAAAGTAGAAGTACTGACTAAACTTCTTTACTCAAGTGAAAGTAAAGAGGCTTTGAAATGTACTTCAGTAAAAAGTACCCATAGCTAGCAGCTGCTTTAAAGAGTACCTGACCTCCCTTTATTTCAATAGAACAATAATGTCATTGTTAGCTAATGAATGTTTCCATGCTGAACAACGGCAACATGACAACGTTTCCATTGGTCCCTCTTCTTTAGAGAAGACCAGGAAGTGATGGATACACGGATCGTGTTCCAACCAATAGGCACGCAGTGACTCTAAAGAATAATGACCACGCACCAACACACATTCAGACTAAAGGAACCAGCTGGTTGGAAAATGAGAGAAGTAGAAAGTACAGGTATTTGAGTTCAACATGTAAGAAGTAGAAAGTACAGGTATTTGAGTTCAACATGTAAGAAGTAGAAAGTACAGGTATTTGAGTTCAACATGTAACAAGTAGAAAGTACAGGTATTTGTGTTCAACATGTAAGAAGTAGAAAGTACAGGTATTTGTGTTCAACATGTAAGAAGTAGAAAGTACAGGTATTTGAGTTCAACATGTAACAAGTAGAAAGTACAGGTATTTGTGTTCAACATGTAAGAAGTAGAACGTACAGGTATTTGAGTTCAACATGTGAGAAGTAGAAAGTACAGGTATTTGAGTTCAACATGTAAGAAGTAGAAAGTACAGGTATTTGTGTTCAACATGTAAGAAGTAGAAAGTACAGGTATTTGTGTTCAACATGTGAGAAGTAGAAAGTACAGGTATTTGAGTTCAACATGTAAGAAGTAGAAAGTACAGGTATTTGTGTTCAACATGTAACAAGTAGAAAGTACAGGTATTTGTGTTCAACATGTAAGAAGTAGAAAGTACAGGTATTTGTGTTCAACATGTAAGAAGTAGAAAGTACAGGTATTTGTGTTCAACATGTAACAAGTAGAAAGTACAGGTATTTGAGTTCAACATGTAAGAAGTAGAAAGTACAGGTATTTGAGTTCAACATGTAAGAAGTAGAAAGTACAGGTATTTGTGTTCAACATGTAACAAGTAGAAAGTACAGGTATTTGTGTTCAACATGTAAGAAGTAGAAAGTACAGGTATTTGTGTTCAACATGTAACAAGTAGAAAGTACAGGTATTTGAGTTCAACATGTAAGAAGTAGAAAGTACAGGTATTTGAGTTCAACATGTAAGAAGTAGAAAGTACAGGTATTTGAGTTCAACATGTAAGAAGTAGAAAGTACAGGTATTTGAGTTCAACATGTAAGAAGTAGAAAGTACAGGTATTTGAGTTCAACATGTGAGAAGTAGAAAGTACAGGTATTTGAGTTCAACATGTGAGAAGTAGAAAGTAAAAAGTGGTCAGAAAAATAAGTAGTGAAGTACTGATACCAGAAACATGTACTCAAGTACAGTAACGAAGTATTTGTACTCCACTACTTCCCACCTCTGGCGCTGACCCTGGATCTGCTTTATAACATACTCTGTGAGGTGGCTCACACACACACACACACACACACACACACACACACACACACACACACACACACACACACACACACACACACACACACACACACACACGCACGTACTCCTCTGGACTGCAGAGCAACGCTTTGACCAGCAGGGGGAAATAGAACTCTTTAGAACGGATGGTTTGAAACATTGACGACTTTACACCATTTCGACCAATCAGAGTAGAAGTATAAACCATGTATCTGTTTAATTTAAAGATAATATATGCAATTTAATAATGAAAATAATGATTTTCTGCATTAAAACGATTTGAAATGATCTCTTGGTGATGTTATTAAATCCATACGGTTCATCCCTCCATCCAAACTACTTCTCCCATCTTCAAACCGCAATCAGATGAAATGACTCACTTTGCACGTGTCATCTCTAATGCTGAGGAAACCATTCTATTGAATAACATGCAAACTACGGGGCACTCGGAGAGCTCTGACCTCTGAAGTGGCCCAAACCCTGGCTCAAGCTGCACCGTGACCTCACGAGAAGAACAGCAGTTATTGCACTCACAACAATATGATAAGATACGATGCGATCGATATGATAATATGAATATTCAGACACTGTTATTGTTAATATGTCATTACGGTCCTTCTCAGAGGTCTTTGAGCCGCAGTCTTTTGTATTTGGTGCAGCAGTGTTGACTTGAAAGCGGTGGACTAGCAGCCCTTGTACGATGTGGTATTGCGATACTGTACACTCAAAGATCACAGATATAAAAAACTGAAGAATAGATGAGAGTAACAGAAATGTAAGAAAGCCGTGGATTTGTGGATCTTCAAAGAGCCCGATTACGAAACAATTACATTCAATCATTGGGAATCGTCCATCGGGCTCCATATGGTTACTTAAAGTATAATAATTGTTAACGAAACATGTCTCTATGAACACACCATTGACCGAAAAGGAGCAGGGAGAAGAAAATAATCTGATATGACCCGCCCCTTTCTAAAAATAAATAGAAATAGATGGTCTGTCCTTCATATTTCTTTTTCACAGCCACAGTATCTTAGGATAATAAGAGAAACACAAAAAATACTTAGTTCCCACTTGACGGAAAGAAACAAAACAAAAAAACATCTGAGGCCTGCTGGAGAAGAAGGTGCAAAGCGGCGCATAATAATTGGTACCACTTTACAATCAGACTACCCTTATAACGGATGTATAATTAGGTTATGAATGAGCTTGTAAACACTTAATTAAGTACCATTTATAAACCAGAGGCCTGCACTACGAAGCCGGATGTTCTCTTAGCGGCTAACTTCAGGTAAACTCTGGGTTTCCGGCAGTGGCGCCAGCAGGGGGGGGCCATGGCCACCCTGATATATTTGTTGGCCCCCCCACACACACACCGCCTCGCCAGTCACATATGCGTAGTAGTTTATCTGATATTTAACAACAAATACACAGCCAGCGAGTCGCTTGATTTGAGCTTCCAACGCTCATACTGCAGCCCCCCCTCTCCCTCTGCTACCATGGTAACACTCTGATACTCGGCGCACCACTCTGATACTCGCGCGCACCACTCTGAGATTCGCACAGACAGCAGCAGGTTGCAGCAAAACGTTTCTTTCTACTGACTGGACTGGAGTTGACAACAATCCACCTGACTTCTAGAAGGTAAGTCGTATACGTTCGTTGCCTGTTAAGCCCCACAACACTTAGGCTTTAGTGTGTTAGCTTTAGGTAGCAAAAAACGGAGATATGCTAACCTTTCGCTGTTATTCTGATCAAAATGTGTGTTCAATGGCATTAAAACGAGAAAAACGCTGGAAGACCTGGAAAACAGGCTCGGGGCTCAGTAAAGGCTGGCTTGACTTCAGGTATAATTCGTCTGTAAACACACTTTAACCCTAACCCCTATCCTAGTTAGCGTTAGTTCAGCTTGCTAAGCTAGCGTTAGCTGATGTCGGTATGCTGGGCTGGTGTAATGCGTAGGCTACTATTAATCACTGCTGTGTGTAATGTCAATCTGCAGAACATGAAGAGAAAGTCAACAGACATCTCTTCTTATTTTAAGAAGAAGATGAGTGAAGGAGAGACAGAGCTGGCAGGGGAGCAGCAGCATAGGGCTCGTGAGGAGATGGCCATACATGCTAGAAAGTACATGAGGAACTCTGTTTTGTAAAAGTGAAACTAAAACCTAAATACAGTTGTATTAATGTGATTGGGACCTTTGTAATCATTTAAGTCTTCTACACACTTTAGGTCTGCAGCTGCTTCAAAATGAAACGAGGATCCATGCAGTGTTTCCTCTTCTGTGTTCTGAGGTTCTGAGCCGACCATCAGTCAAGTTTGTTTTCATAATGTTCTGTATGCTAATTAAAAAAGGGTAACCAGTTTGTTTATAAAGTATAAATATACATTTTCAAAACAAATGGAATACAAGCTATATGTATTCCTCTCACCACAGCGGCCTCATCTAAAGAAATAGAATGTCTCGTCACCTATTTTCTGTCTCATACTAAAAGGTGGTGTTTTGTGTTCAATCACAGGATGTATTTACCGTGTTATACCCCTTGAGTTTTTGGGTCCTGTTGAAATAAGATAGTCATGTTTTAAAACTTGATTTAATAAAGTCATGTCAATCATCTTTGATCCCAGTGGGACACGAACAGCTTTGTTCTAAAACTATTTATAACCGAGAGACAGAATGTAACTGAAGAACATGCTGTGTTGCTTTGTGTAGTGTATGTGTTGAGAATGCTGAACATGTTGTGCCTTAAAATAAAGGAACTTATTTAAATGAAGCTGTATTTGTCTTTTACAAAGGAAAGAACAACTAGCATATATAAAAACCTAACAATAAATCACCAACAAATGTTGTTTGAAGTAGAATGTGAACTATCCGTATTATATTCACTTCAGATGAATAGGATCAGAACATGTAAAATAAGAAACCAAAGTATATCAGTAGGTGATTCTCTTTGCCATTGTTTTCATCTAGTCTTTTCAACAATTAAATGCTTGGTTTTGGTGGGCCACCCCAAGGTTTTCAGTGGCCCCATTTGGCCACCCCTATGAAAGGTTTCTGGAGGCGCCACTGGTTTCCGGTCCTACGACGCTGGTTCTCTTTTTAGCAGGCTAAATCTCCATGGTAACTTATGCTGAGCGGCTAACCTGCCCCGGAGCAGGTTAGGTTGCAGGCTAAGAGCTCACCTCAGTGAAAGCACCGCCTGCTGACCAATCAGAGCCCAGTGGGCGGAGTTTAAAGCGATCAAGTCATATCACAGGAGAAAGGAAATACAGAAAAGCTGCCGTCGCAGGAAAGACGGCCGGCAAAAATCACCGACTGTGTGAACGTGAACATGAATAGAATATCACCTCCATCTTCAGAGCAATCTGACTATTATAACATTAGCGTTAAGAAAGCTAAATATCGGCCACAACATCAGTAACCGGATCAGAGTACATTACGTACAGTCCGCGGCATATCACTTCATAATGTTTCACATATCTCCTGATCCGAGTCAGCTGAGCCGTGTCCGTGCAACACTCACAGCGACTTGCCATAAGAACATAATTGTACAAACCCTATATCTCGCAATGTTACCAAGTTATTTGTTTATCCCTATTCTGATCTCCTCCAAATTGTGCTGCCTTCTTCTTCGGCTCCTGCTACACCTTTATCCCAAGTTTCATCAAAATCAACGCAGTCATTTTTGCGTAATCTTAATATTTTTTTTATTGAGTCAGGCACAATGAGTTTACATTTATACAGTCAATATATATATTTATTTTTCCCCTTCCCCCCTCCCGGTCCTAGCTAGTAAATTAAATAACTAACTAAATACAATAGATACATGTATAGGTAAAAGTAAAGTAATGTAGAAGATAATATTAAAAGAAAATGTATAGATAAGGGAATAAAGAATAGTAACACTTGTACCCATATACTTTTTGCCATAAGTAAGTTTACCATATTACATTTTTGCGTAATCTTGCTGACCAACGATACGATTCTATATACGATACGATAAACAATATGATACGATACGATATAAACAATATGATACGATACGATAAACAATATGATACGATGCGATATAAACAATATGATACGATGCGATATAAACAATATGATACGATACGATATAAACAATATGATACGATGCGATATAAACAATATGATACGATGCGATATAAACCAAAGGATATGATGTTTTTTTCCTTTTACAGATATATTCAATTAGGTGTGTCCAGGATATACGATCATTAACAGACAAGCAGACCCAGCCTTCATCCTGACCTCCTGTGAGATGATGATGATGATGAGGATGATATGCTTTGTTCTTTATCTTCTTGACGTACATGTTGGTATTCGCTGCCGACCTTGAGGCTCATTATGCCGCTCGCCCCGCTGTCTTGGAGGAAGGATGTTAGCAGATGAATGTAGAGCTCCACACATCAGCTCAGAGCACAATGATCCGCCGCGGAGGAAATGAAGGCAGACCCTGAGGGCAGCTTTTTACCGACGGGCCCTGAAGGCCTCTTGCTCTCTGCTCCTGTGAGGCGTCGCGTGTGAGGAGACTTCCTGTGAAGTAACCGGACCCTCAAAGGCTTTCTGACGCCACAAAGATTCTGCACCTGTTGCCGGGCGGAGCGTTTCCACGGTGGCTCGGGACGCTTCACCGCCCAGGGTTTAAACCGATTACTGGGGTTAGGGGCCACGAGCAGGAAGTGTTCGGGGTCTGGATCACTGATGCATCGTGGGTCAATTCTCACGCTGTTATCATGCAGTTTGCTGGAGTCAGGATCAGGTTTATCACCAGGTTCACACGGGGAATCTGACTTGGTGTCGTGATGCAAACATAAACATACATAAACAACAACAAGTGAAAACACAGACTCATAGTTGTGATGACTGAACTATTGAGTTTAAATGAGATTTAGTATCTGTCCTGCTACATCTCTACAAAACACTGCAGCTTTATTATTATTATCATCATTTATTTATTATTATTATCATTATTATGTTGTTGTTGTTGTTGTTGTTGATCTAAGAACACAATGACAAAGAAAGAAAGAGTATACAACTAAGCTAAAATACTTATGGTCACAAGTTAAAATGGTTGAAGCCGTACTTCCAAAACAATTTAAAATGAACATAAATACATTTCTTTCTTGCAATAGTTTTTACTTTGAACGCGTTTGTAATTGCATTGCAATGTGTGTTTCCTCATCTTCCAGAGCGTAACACTACTTTTTAGATGGCAAATTGTTTTACTTTATGTACAAGTTAAAACGACGAGTAACAAAGAATAACAAAGACCGAAATCTAAACGAAAATAAGACGGAAGAAAAAGACGGAAATAGGACTAAAATACTACTATTCGAGTCTCTCTTCAGGGTCAATTTCCACCGGGGATGTGTGTGTGAGGAAAAGAGGGATCAGCTGATTGATACGACTGATTGAGGAGAAGGAACGTTTCATTATACAGAACCTTCAAACAAAAAGGAAGAGCGTTTTGAAATAATAGGGACTTACAAACCAGACAATAATACAAAAAGAAAAAACAAAGATAAATATCGGGGTCCCTTTCCCACGCCGTCCCACTCGTCTGAGTTCATCTATTATATCATTTATATCATAACAATGTATCCACATCAAATACATTCATACATTTTGTTTCATAACATTTCATCGGTTTAAGCTGAATTGAGATTGACTCCTCATCAGGGAGGCTGTGGCTCAGTGGGTATTGTGCTTCACTTCAGATCAGGGATAGCAGGTTCAAACCCCAGTCAGCATGTCGTTGTGTCCCTGAGACGCTTCACCCCAAAGTGTCCACTGTACTGAGTGTGTGAGTCGCTTTGGATGAAAGCGTCTAACAG
>NW_027261999.1:27916-32916 GCF_902827115.2 Pseudochaenichthys georgianus | reverse complement strand
CTGCTAGCTCACTGCTGTCTCACTGCTGTCTCACTGCTGTCTCACTGCTAGCTCACTCATATTATTCTTGTTGAGGACTTTTAGTAATAATTGCCTTCAAGTTAGTTTAACTGTTGCATCATGTTTTTAATGCAACACGTGCATCTGAACAAAGCTATTTAATAAATGTAGTGTTTAGTAAAAGTGCAGCACTCAATGGTAATGCTCAAGTAAAGTATAACTTGTGTTGAGTCCTTATCTTTCACACAGTCAAGTGCACTTTATCACGTGTTGTGGTACAGAGCAGCTCCTCCCCCCGGCTATAAGAGCCTCTGCCAGGTATCAGTCTTTAAATACAGCCTGCAGAGAGCGCGAGGAGGGTCTCTCTGTCCAACAGCACTCTCCACCCGGGTCTCCCGCAGCCGGTACCGGGATGTCGGACCCTCTCTGCTTCTGCTCTCGGTGATCAAACATTGTATTAAACATGACTTTCGCCACCATGCTGCGGCCCATGGCGTCACACCTACTCTACTCTGACGTCATCACCTCTGAGGAGGATGAGGAGGAGAACCAGAGCGACGGCGGCGGCGGCGGCGGCTCGGAGCAGAGCTACTGCGGGAAAAGGAGCAGGATTTCCCGCAGGCTGAGCGCGGAGATGCCGGTGGTTGTGCAGCAGAGGAGCGCGGCGAACGCTCGGGAGCGCGGCCGCACGCAGAGCGTGAACTCCGCCTTCACTTCCCTGCGGAGCCTCATCCCCACGGAGCCCGTGGACCGGAAGCTCTCCAAGATCGAGACTCTGCGCCTGGCCTCCAGCTACATCTCTCACCTGGCCAGCGTGCTGCTGCTGGGGGACCGAGGCGCGGAGGGACAGCCGTGCCTGAGTGCGCAGAGAGAGAGCGGGGCGCAGCAGCCGCGCAGCATCTGCACCTTCTGCCTGAGCAGCCAGAGGAAAGGGGTGAGGCGGACCGAATCAGAACCGACTAGATCTCCTCGCTTCTTTTGGGGGGACTTGTGTGCGTAATGGTACATTCCTCACAGACACGTGTTTTCGCTTTTTTAACTTAGTTTCTTAAACATAATCTGAGATACAACATCAAAGCTTTCTCTTGCCTTAGGAACTTACTGAGGGCATCTGCACCTTCTGCCTGAGCGGTGTTTTGCGTAAAAGGCACGTTTTCTGTAGGTTTTTGTGCGTAAAAACGCTCTTGCGCACGGCACATTCCTCACAGACGCACGTGTTTTGTATTCTCTTTTTTAAATTGACTTCAGTGCAAAGCATAATGATATACACCATGTTTAGTAGCTTTCTCTTGACTTTGGAAATGAATTTTGGGCAGCATCTGCAGCTTCCGCCTGAGCAGCCAGAGGATTCTGTGCGTAAAAAGCACACACAAAAAAAGTGCTTTTACGCACGGCACATGTTTGCTGTCCATGTGCATTCCTCACATTCCTGTGTTTGTGTTCTCTTTTTTAAACTCTACTTTAGTGCATAATCTGAGGTCATCATTAGTTTGGCTTCTCTTGTGGATGTGGGCGATCCGCGCCTCGAGTCGGGGGAAAGGGTTCCGTCAAAGTGGATTAAAATACAGAGCAGATCGTTGCACGTGCCAAACATATGAAAGTGCGTGGCTCTGACACGGAACTCCTCATCAGCTCCACAGCCGGCTTCTGCATGAAGCTTTTTAAGATGGTCTGAAGTTTGATCAGCTTTTATCTTCCAATCGACTTCATGAAGCTTCGGTTTGTAAAGTGCACTTCTGGAAGATGTTGTGAGCGGAAGGTGCTATTAAATGTTGGCGGTTAATGCGCATTCCTCACAGACACGTGTTTGGTGACAACATCACGAGCAGCTTCCTCTCGGCCATGAATGTGACGGGCCGTTCGATTTACTGTGTCTTCTAAATGAAATCACTTCTCGTGCACTTGACCTAATTCTGTCTGCACCTTTTCCTGACTGGTGGTTCGCTTTCAGTTTCTGTTGATCTGACTGAGATCTTTCATGTGTTTGCAGATCAAGGACGGCAGAGAGAGTCTAAAGATGAGAGGACTCGCTGCGCTGAGAGTGAGACGCTGAGAGTGAGACGCTGAGAGTGAGACGATGAGAGCGAGACGCGGACAGGAGAATGATTTAAAAACCTGAACATCCTCAAAGACTTTCTCAGGGAACAGTCACACACACACACACACACACACACACACACACACACACACACACACACACACACACACACACACACACACACACACACACACACACACACACACACACACACACACACACACACACACACACACACACACACACACACACACACACACACACACACACACACACACACACGCGCTGGAGCACACGATGAAGAAGAGACTATTTATTCTTGATGTATGTGAGTTTCAGAGATGCCGTGCATTTGTTTGGAAACTTGTGTCTTTTTGTGTTTTTGTTCCCAAAGTTTTAAATAAAATATATTTTATCAAATAGTACTTGTTATTGTCTCTGATTCCCACGAGGCGCGTCCTGACAGAGGGGGGACAGGCAGCTGGGCCACATGGGTACACACTGTGCTAAAGATGGGACAGATGTAAACATAAAAGTCTACGGAGGAAATGGAACAAAAAATAAAATAAAATGTCCGACTTAATTGGAGGTCAGTGAATCACACAGGCTGTGTAAACAAGACGGCCCGCTCAGATGAGAAACCCACACGCTATCTTTAATACTCAAAAAGGAACTTACAAATGCTTTATTTTGACCCCAGAATTCCCAATTTAAGAATAATAAAAAAGTAATAAATTATTAACAATTTATGTATAATAATAATAATAATACAATGAGATACAAAGAAAAGAAAGTCAAACATATTGTCTGACTCAAAGTGGAGACAGTAAGAACATAGAACATAATGATTATCCTACTAAATAATTATTCATCTTTTTTCACCAGAAGCAAAAAAGTTAAATAAAGGAAATGAAGAAAATTAGAGAATTACATTTAAAATAAATCAAAAGAGATATAATGAGAATTAAAAATATATATGAAGGAACTACTGAATGTGAGCCTGAACTAGCGGTGCTTGGCGTGGACCTCCCGGTGTCCGGTGTCCGGTGTCCGGTGTCAGAGCCGCTGTGGTTCTGGTTTCCCTCCGGATCTCACGCCTGGTGTTTTTTGAAGTCTGTTATCGATTAGTCACGGCTAATATCGGCCCACACGGAGACACAGCTGCTTGGTGTGTCAGAGGGATAAATCACCACCGGGGGGGGGGCGGGGTGAGGGGGGGGGGCAGGGTGAGGGGTCAGAGGTCACTGCGGAGCAACGGGGAGAAGCACTGCTGACAGGAAGTCATGGAAAAAGGACATTAAAATACATCATGCTGCTGTTACTGAGTAATGCATTACATGTAGCGGCATAGATACAGTAAAGGTAAAGTAATTTGATTACAGTTACATTTCAACATGGTGTGGATTACTAGCAGGATCTAGCATCGAGTGTGTGAAGGCAACACATCCTCACTCCCAGGTCGGCCTATATTGACGTTATGTCAAGTCCCCTGCCGGCTTTTTCCAACGCAAGGGGGGGGGCCTTAGCGTCCATTTTCAACGCAAAGGGGGGGGGGGCCTTAGCGTCCATTTTCAACGCAAGGGGGGGGGCCTTAGCGTCCATTTTCAGCTTTCCGGGATGTCCATGTGCTTCTATGGACGCTCATGGAAGCAAGGCATTCGTTTGTGTCGACTGCCCTTAAAGGCAATGTGAGCGTCCATTCTCATTGGATAGCGGAGAATTGTACACCCGGAAGTAAATATTCCCCTTACTGACGATTGATTTTACAGTGATATCTGCACTACTCATCGACTAAAAAACTCCAGATTATCCTTGTTAATTACACAACATTGATTGGTTTAAATTGTGTGCAATGCTTTTGTATTTTTTCCCTTCGATTCGGAGAAACAAATCTTTTTTCGGAGTAAAGGATGGCAGAAGCAACACATCCTCACTCCCAGGTCGGCCTATGTTGAGTTATGTCAAGTCCCCTGCCGGCTTTTTCCAACGCAAGGGGGGGGGCCTTAGCGTCCATTTTCAACGCAAGGGGGGGGGCCTTAGCGTCCATTTTCAACGCAAGGGGGGGGCCCTTAGCGTCCATTTTCAGCTTTCCGGGATGTCCATGTGCTTCTATGGACGCTCATGGAAGCACGGCATTCGTTTGTGTCAACTGCCCTTAAAGGCAATGAAGACACTACACTACCCAGAATCCCCAGCTATCGTTTGGACACCATGTGCTCTGTTTGACAAACCCCGTGATAGTCCTCAAGCTCTGTGATTGGAGAGTGTGCTCCGAGGGTTACCGAGCCTCGAACAGCACTTGAAATGGGATGGAACCACGGCAGACTGTTCAAAACTGGATTTGAACGGGTCCACCGCGTCCCCCCCTCCCCCACCCCGTCCCCAGAACTACACATGCTGGCTATTCTGTTTCGCAACATGTTCTCTATGGCACGTCTCTACTGGGAGTTGTAGTTTTAAAAGACGTTTTCGTATTTCCCATAATAAGAAGTTGCCAGTATTAAACTGTGTACATCCCTGGAGGTTTAGGGGACAGGAAACACTCACATTTAAAACATATAATTAATAAATGGGTGAAAATTGCTGGTGCCCATAATGGGCAGTATTAATATATACCCACACGCCAGCTAAGGTCAGAAGAGCTTTATTTAACAGCTGGACTTATGTTTGTGACCCCTCTCTTGTTAATTGATACATTACATTACATTACATTAATTGATAAGCCTGAAAACATGCACTTGTTCAAGGTTCAGAGGCACATTTTGCAAATATGGCAGGAGCCATCGATCAGCTTAAGATAGATATACTTTATGATCCCAAGTTGGAACATTTGCGTTACATCAGCATGTGTAACAGTTAAATAGCAGTGGTGTTTATTTGTAAATCATTTAGTATAATCACACAAATTCTGTGTGTATATTTAACAATTCTGTGTTCTTTATTTTATTGATTGTTCATACCT
>NW_027261999.1:0-20000 GCF_902827115.2 Pseudochaenichthys georgianus | reverse complement strand
CCTTATCTTTCACACAGTCAAGTGCACTTTATCACGTGTTGTGGTACAGAGCAGCTCCTCCCCCCGGCTATAAGAGCCTCTGCCAGGTATCAGTCTTTAAATACAGCCTGCAGAGAGCGCGAGGAGGGTCTCTCTGTCCAACAGCACTCTCCACCCGGGTCTCCCGCAGCCGGTACCGGGATGTCGGACCCTCTCTGCTTCTGCTCTCGGTGATCAAACATTGTATTAAACATGACTTTCGCCACCATGCTGCGGCCCATGGCGTCACACCTACTCTACTCTGACGTCATCACCTCTGAGGAGGATGAGGAGGAGAACCAGAGCGACGGCGGCGGCGGCGGCGGCTCGGAGCAGAGCTACTGCGGGAAAAGGAGCAGGATTTCCCGCAGGCTGAGCGCGGAGATGCCGGTGGTTGTGCAGCAGAGGAGCGCGGCGAACGCTCGGGAGCGCGGCCGCACGCAGAGCGTGAACTCCGCCTTCACTTCCCTGCGGAGCCTCATCCCCACGGAGCCCGTGGACCGGAAGCTCTCCAAGATCGAGACTCTGCGCCTGGCCTCCAGCTACATCTCTCACCTGGCCAGCGTGCTGCTGCTGGGGGACCGAGGCGCGGAGGGACAGCCGTGCCTGAGTGCGCAGAGAGAGAGCGGGGCGCAGCAGCCGCGCAGCATCTGCACCTTCTGCCTGAGCAGCCAGAGGAAAGGGGTGAGGCGGACCGAATCAGAACCGACTAGATCTCCTCGCTTCTTTTGGGGGGACTTGTGTGCGTAATGGTACATTCCTCACAGACACGTGTTTTCGCTTTTTTAACTTAGTTTCTTAAACATAATCTGAGATACAACATCAAAGCTTTCTCTTGCCTTAGGAACTTACTGAGGGCATCTGCACCTTCTGCCTGAGCGGTGTTATGCGTAAAAGGCACGTTTTCTGTAGGTTTTTGTGCGTAAAAACGCTCTTGCGCACGGCACATTCCTCACAGACGCACGTGTTTTGTATTCTCTTTTTTAAATTGACTTCAGTGCAAAGCATAATGATATACACCATGTTTAGTAGCTTTCTCTTGACTTTGGAAATGAATTTTGGGCAGCATCTGCAGCTTCCGCCTGAGCAGCCAGAGGATTCTGTGCGTAAAAAGCACACACAAAAAAAGTGCTTTTACGCACGGCACATGTTTGCTGTCCATGTGCATTCCTCACATTCCTGTGTTTGTGTTCTCTTTTTTAAACTCTACTTTAGTGCATAATCTGAGGTCATCATTAGTTTGGCTTCTCTTGTGGATGTGGGCGATCCGCGCCTCGAGTCGGGGGAAAGGGTTCCGTCAAAGTGGATTAAAATACAGAGCAGATCGTTGCACGTGCCAAACATATGAAAGTGCGTGGCTCTGACACGGAACTCCTCATCAGCTCCACAGCCGGCTTCTGCATGAAGCTTTTTAAGATGGTCTGAAGTTTGATCAGCTTTTATCTTCCAATCGACTTCATGAAGCTTCGGTTTGTAAAGTGCACTTCTGGAAGATGTTGTGAGCGGAAGGTGCTATTAAATGTTGGCGGTTAATGCGCATTCCTCACAGACACGTGTTTGGTGACAACATCACGAGCAGCTTCCTCTCGGCCATGAATGTGACGGGCCGTTCGATTTACTGTGTCTTCTAAATGAAATCACTTCTCGTGCACTTGACCTAATTCTGTCTGCACCTTTTCCTGACTGGTGGTTCGCTTTCAGTTTCTGTTGATCTGACTGAGATCTTTCATGTGTTTGCAGATCAAGGACGGCAGAGAGAGTCTAAAGATGAGAGGACTCGCTGCGCTGAGAGTGAGACGCTGAGAGTGAGACGCTGAGAGTGAGACGCTGAGAGTGAGACGATGAGAGCGAGACGCGGACAGGAGAATGATTTAAAAACCTGAACATCCTCAAAGACTTTCTCAGGGAACAGTCACACACACACACACACACACACACACACACACACACACACACACACACACACACACACACACACACACACACACACCACACACACACACACACACACACACACACACACACACACACACACACACACACACACACACACACGCGCTGGAGCACACGATGAAGAAGAGACTATTTATTCTTGATGTATGTGAGTTTCAGAGATGCCGTGCATTTGTTTGGAAACTTGTGTCTTTTTGTGTTTTTGTTCCCAAAGTTTTAAATAAAATATATTTTATCAAATAGTACTTGTTATTGTCTCTGATTCCCACGAGGCGCGTCCTGACAGAGGGGGGACAGGCAGCTGGGCCACATGGGTACACACTGTGCTAAAGATGGGACAGATGTAAACATAAAAGTCTACGGAGGAAATGGAACAAAAAATAAAATAAAATGTCCGACTTAATTGGAGGTCAGTGAATCACACAGGCTGTGTAAACAAGACGGCCCGCTCAGATGAGAAACCCACACGCTATCTTTAATACTCAAAAAGGAACTTACAAATGCTTTATTTTGACCCCAGAATTCCCAATTTAAGAATAATAAAAAAGTAATAAATTATTAACAATTTATGTATAATAATAATAATAATAATAATACAATGAGATACAAAGAAAAGAAAGTCAAACATATTGTCTGACTCAAAGTGGAGACAGTAAGAACATAGAACATAATGATTATCCTACTAAATAATTATTCATCTTTTTTCACCAGAAGCAAAAAAGTTAAATAAAGGAAATGAAGAAAATTAGAGAATTACATTTAAAATAAATCAAAAGAGATATAATGAGAATTAAAAATATATATGAAGGAACTACTGAATGTGAGCCTGAACTAGCGGTGCTTGGCGTGGACCTCCCGGTGTCCGGTGTCCGGTGTCAGAGCCGCTGTGGTTCTGGTTTCCCTCCGGATCTCACGCCTGGTGTTTTTTGAAGTCTGTTATCGATTAGTCACGGCTAATATCGGCCCACACGGAGACACAGCTGCTTGGTGTGTCAGAGGGATAAATCACCACCGGGGGGGGGCGGGGTGAGGGGGGGGGGCAGGGTGAGGGGTCAGAGGTCACTGCGGAGCAACGGGGAGAAGCACTGCTGACAGGAAGTCATGGAAAAAGGACATTAAAATACATCATGCTGCTGTTACTGAGTAATGCATTACATGTAGCGGCATAGATACAGTAAAGGTAAAGTAATTTGATTACAGTTACATTTCAACATGGTGTGGATTATTAGCAGGATCTAGCATCGAGTGTGTGAAGGCAACACATCCTCACTCCCAGGTCGGCCTATATTGACGTTATGTCAAGTCCCCTGCCGGCTTTTTCCAACGCAAGGGGGGGGGCCTTAGCGTCCATTTTCAACGCAAAGGGGGGGGGGGGGCCTTAGCGTCCATTTTCAACGCAAGGGGGGGGGCCTTAGCGTCCATTTTCAGCTTTCCGGGATGTCCATGTGCTTCTATGGACGCTCATGGAAGCAAGGCATTCGTTTGTGTCGACTGCCCTTAAAGGCAATGTGAGCGTCCATTCTCATTGGATAGCGGAGAATTGTACACCCGGAAGTAAATATTCCCCTTACTGACGATTGATTTTACAGTGATATCTGCACTACTCATCGACTAAAAAACTCCAGATTATCCTTGTTAATTACACAACATTGATTGGTTTAAATTGTGTGCAATGCTTTTGTATTTTTTCCCTTCGATTCGGAGAAACAAATCTTTTTTCGGAGTAAAGGATGGCAGAAGCAACACATCCTCACTCCCAGGTCGGCCTATGTTGAGTTATGTCAAGTCCCCTGCCGGCTTTTTCCAACGCAAGGGGGGGGGCCTTAGCGTCCATTTTCAACGCAAGGGGGGGGGCCTTAGCGTCCATTTTCAACGCAAGGGGGGGGCCCTTAGCGTCCATTTTCAACGCAAGGGGGGGGCCCTTAGCGTCCATTTTCAACGCAAGGGGGGGGCCCTTAGCGTCCATTTTCAGCTTTCCGGGATGTCCATGTGCTTCTATGGACGCTCATGGAAGCACGGCATTCGTTTGTGTCAACTGCCCTTAAAGGCAATGAAGACACTACACTACCCAGAATCCCCAGCTATCGTTTGGACACCATGTGCTCTGTTTGACAAACCCCGTGATAGTCCTCAAGCTCTGTGATTGGAGAGTGTGCTCCGAGGGTTACCGAGCCTCGAACAGCACTTGAAATGGGATGGAACCACGGCAGACTGTTCAAAACTGGATTTGAACGGGTCCACCGCGTCCCCCCTCCCCCACCCCGTCCCCAGAACTACACATGCTGGCTATTCTGTTTCGCAACATGTTCTCTATGGCACGTCTCTACTGGGAGTTGTAGTTTTAAAAGACGTTTTCGTATTTCCCATAATAAGAAGTTGCCAGTATTAAACTGTGTACATCCCTGGAGGTTTAGGGGACAGGAAACACTCACATTTAAAACATATAATTAATAAATGGGTGAAAATTGCTGGTGCCCATAATGGGCAGTATTAATATATATACCCACACGCCAGCTAAGGTCAGAAGAGCTTTATTTAACAGCTGGACTTATGTTTGTGACCCCTCCTCTTGTTAATTGATAACATTACATTACATTACATTAATTGATAAGCCTGAAACATGCACTTGTCAAGGTTCAGAGGCACATTTTGCAAATATGGCAGGAGCCATCGATCAGCTTAAGATAAGATATACTTTATTGATCCCAAGTTGGAACATTTGCGTTACATCAGCATGTGTAACAGTTAAATATGCAGTGGTGTTTATTTGTAAATCATTTAGTATAATCACACAAATTCTGTGTTTTATATTTAACAATTCTGTGTTCTTTATTTATTGATTGTTCAATACCTGACAAGGCCGGAGATGAAATATCTGCATACATCATAAGAGTAATACATTATGTATAATATCAGTTAAAATAAGTGCTTCAACATAGTTAACATTGCTGGAGGTATGCACACATATTGATAATGCACTATTGAGGAACCTGCGACCCAAGTTTTTCATTCAGTGCAGAACTACACCACAGTTGTGTAGGCCTGTATGATATGTCAATAAACCTTAGAACATCTTGAAATCTTGAACGGGATGTGCAAAATAGTCATTACATACAGTCTTTAATTAACTATTAGTAGAGAATAACGAGTAATGAATATACTTTATAGGGATCCTATTAATATCTAATAATAAAAATAATGAAATTCAATAACATGCTTTAACCACCAGGTGTCTCTTTATATCAGCTGTGCACCTTTATGGTGTAAATACAGCCTATCTACCAATTGGATCAAATATAAAAGTGAGCCGAATTAGTGTTGATACGGCAAGGAGACGTATTGTGTGAAAAGAAATGTAAGATGTTGTTCAATGGCTGATATATTTATGATCCACGTCACGTTTTCAGTTCCTCATGTTTGTCTTCTCATCAGGGCTCTATAAATACAGAACTACGGCAGATATGTAATATGTAATGCAGCCGAACCGTGTATTACAATGCCGTTATGTGATGACTTTCAAAGAGAAAAGCAAGCACACTCGGAATAAGGTATTATTTTATTTTTTTTAAATGTTTTCGGTCTGTTTCCGGTATTTGTTAATGACGATGTGCTGTGAGATGTGAGACTGGAATTGCACAAGGGGAAATAACGTATCTTTAGATGCGGATTTTGTTAAACTAATATGTTTGCGCTGTGGACCAACACTATACATTGACGGGGAAGGAGGTAGCAATAAAGATAACACCATTAAACAGTTACACAACATAACAGAAATAATATCGATAGCAGCGTCCCTAGCAACCACCTTGGTAACAATGAAAACGTTGGACGCAATTTCCTGAAGTAATCTTCGTAATAACTAGCAAACTAAAGATCATGTACATCCACTGCACACATAATCTGAAATAACAACTCATATTTCTCGCATCAAATGACATCAAAACGCATTTTAATGGCCAAACTAACTTTAAAATAGGCATTTTACACCCAGAATAAAACGAATTTCGGCCATGTTTTCTTTTTCTGCAGGGAGAAATGATAGCTGGGGATTCTGGGTAGTGTAGTGTCTTCTGCCATCCTTTACTCCGAAAAAAGATTTGTTTCTCCGAATCGAAGGGGGAAAATACAAAAGCATTGCACACAATTTAAACCAATCAATGTTGTGTAATTAACAAGGATAATCTGGTGTTTTTTAGTCGATGAGTAGTGCAGATATCACTGTAAAATCAATCGTCAGTAAGGGGAATATTTACTTCCAGGTGTACAATTCTCCGCTATCCAATGAGAATGGACGTTCACATTGCCTTTAAGGGCAGTCGACACAAACGAATGCCGTGCTTCCATGAGCGTCCATAGAAGCACATGGACATCCCGGAAAGCTGAAAATGGACGCTAAGGGCCCCCCCCTTGCGTTGAAAATGGACGCTATGGCCCCCCCCCCTTGCGTTGAAAATGGACGCTAAGGCCCCCCCCCCTTGCGTTGGAAAAAGCCGGCAGGGGACTTGACATAACGTCAACATAGGCCGACCTGGGAGTGAGGATGTGTTGGCAGAAGACACTACACTACCCAGAATCCCCAGCTATCATTTCTCCCTGCAGAAAAAGAAAACATGGCCGAAATTCGTTTTATTCTCGGTAGAAAATGCCTATTTTAAAGTTAGTTTGGCCATTAAAATGCGTTTTGATGTCATTTGATGCGAGAAATATGAGTTGTTATTTCAGATTATGTGTGCAGTGGACAGTGATGTACCTGAACGCGTTCATATTTTGGGCGAACGTGAACTGAACGTACTGTATTTCCGCTAGATGAACGTAATTGAGAACGCGTTCATTCTCAGCGCTGTATAACGGCGTTCAAAAGTGCGTTCATTCTCAGCACTGTATTATATAACGGCGTTCAAAAGTGTGCCAGATTTCATATGCCTTTCAGCCGAAATCCCAGTTAAAACACACAGTAAACAGGCTTCAAAATAATGCGGAAAACCACCCAATCTGGCAACAGCAAGCTGCCTGTGACGCGTACGCGCCTGTCACCCCTGGCTGTCGCACTAAAATATAAATATATTAAATATATCAGACTCCTCACAACAAATAATGTGGAGCCGCGGAACCGGCGAGCATTGAATGAATGAATGAATTAGTATGGACGAAGCCGAGAGCAGCTGCAGCAGCACTCGCTCAGAGTGAGACTCTACGGCAGGGGTGGGGAACCTCCGGCCTCCGGGCCGTATACGGCCCGCGAGACAATTTGGTACGGCCCTCGAGGTAATTTATAAACACACGCAAAAAATAAAAAGATTAAAGAAATCTAGACCGCAAAAAAATTAAACAAGCGAGTGCCTGTTTTTCCTGGCCAAGGTCAGGGTCCTTGAACACAACACGAGCCTAACGTGTCATCACGTGGTATATGTCTCGACTGACAGGGGTGCAGTTCTGACGGAGAGCACCAGAAAGCCACTCCAGCACTTCAGAAATTGCAGTACCGATAAATCCATACACATGCCGCAGTTTCTGCGTGTCTGTGTCTTTAGCTGAAAGCCCAGTGGCGATCTGCTCATCTGTCATACTGATCAGACAGTCAATAACTGTGTTGTTATCATTAGCATCTGGTTAGCTAGCTATGCTAACGGATATAAGAAGCTTTTTCTACAACGAGTGAGGTAAAGGCACATCTTTATATGATCATTATAGTTATAAAAAAAATAAGAGAATAAAGTAAACAGGTATAAAATACTATATGACAGTTATTAATAAAGAAGAATACAGTTTGAAAGGGGAGTGATTTGTCAAATATCCATAAATTAAAAGAAAATCTGTTTACAGTTGTGTTTGGGTGTTGAGAGATGTGTCCATAGATCTCCTAATGTTGCTCTCAAAGTGCACCAGATGTTTAACTTCAACATTTTAAAAAAATCTTCCCAGGGGAGCACGCCACACCCTGCACGTGCATGCATACGCGAGTCATGGTGAGATATCTGGATTAAGAGGTTGCTTTTTCTTTGCACAGAATGAAATGAATGCGCTGTGATTTTAGTTTTTTTAAGCAGAGGTCAATAACTTGTACGGCCCTCTGAGGATATTGTAAAAATTGAAATGGCCATTGAGAGGAAAAAGGTTCCCCACCCCTGCTCTCCGGCGTCGGCGTATGAGCATTTAAACGAGTTTTACGTTAAAGTCAGTACTGACTCAGACGGAAAAAATCAAACGTTTGCCTGTAAACTGTGTCCGCCCGGTTTGAAAAAGCAAGTCCGTACATCGACGGCGTCGACAACAAACCTTAAACGGCACATTGAGAATAAGCACACGACTAGCCTTTCACGGTATGTGTGAGTGGCGAATAAAAAAGAGAGCCAAAACAGATCCACTACCACCCAAATCCCATTAACATCGTACAGGAGACAAATAATAGCTCGCAGCAACGTATTGAAAAAAGAACTATAAACTATAAATTAGTTCATTTTGAAACCATGAACTTTAGTTCAACATTTTGAACTATGAACTATGAACTGAACTAGTTCATTTTAAAATTTGTGAACTGTGAACTGAACTAGTTCATGTAGAAAGTGAACTTTCCCAACACTGGCAGTGGATGTACATGATCTTTAGTTTGCTAGTTATTACGAAGATTACTTCAGGAAATTGCGTCCAACGTTTTCATTGTTACCAAGGTGGTTGCTAGGGACGCTGCTATCGATATTATTTATGTTATGTTGTGTAACTGTTTAATGGTGTTATCTTTATTGCTACCCCCTTCCCCGTCAAAGTATAGTGTTGGTCCACAGCGCAAACATATTAGTTTAACAAAATCCGCATCTAAAGATACGTTATTTCCCCCTCTGCAATTCCAGTCTCACAACTCAGAGCACATCGTCATTAACAAATACCGGAAACAGACCGAAAACATTTAAAAAAAATAAAATAATACCTTATTCCGAGTGTGCTTGCTTTTCTCTTTGAAAGTCATCACATAACGGCATTGTAATACACGGTTCGGCTGCATTAAATATTACATATCTGCCGTAGTTCTGTATTTATAGCCCTGATGAGAAGACAAACATGAGGAACTGAAAACGTGACGTGGATCATAAATATATCAGCCATTAAACAACATCTTACATTTCTTTTCACACAATACGTCTCCTTGCCGTATCAACACTAATTCGGCTCACTTTTATATTTGATCCAATTGGTAGATAGGCTGTATTTACACCATAAAGGTGCACAGCTGATATAAAGGGACACCTGGTGGTTAAAGCATGTTATTGAATTTCATTATTTTTATTATTAGATATTAATAGGATCCTTATAAAGTATATTCATTACTCGTTATTCTCTACTAATAGTTAATTAAAGACTGTATATAATGACTATTTTGCACATCCCTTTCAAGATTTCAAGATGTTCTAAGGTTTATTGACAGATCATATAGGCCTACACAACTGTGGTGTAGTTCTGCACTGAATGAAAAACTTGGGTTGCAGGTTCCTCAATAGTGCATTACAAGACATCTATCAATATGTGTGCATACCTCCAGCAATGTTAACTATGTTGAAGCACTTATTTTACCTGATATTATACATAATGTATTATACTCTTATGATGTATGCAGATATTTCATCTCCGGCCTTGTCAGGTATTGAACAATCAATAAATAAAGAACACAGAATTGTTAAATATAAAACACAGAATTTGTGTGATTATACTAAATGATTTACAAATAAACACCACTGCATATTTAACTGTTACACATGCTGATGTAACGCAAATGTTCCAACTTGGGATCAATAAAGTATATCTTATCTTAAGCTGATCGATGGCTCCTGCCATATTTGCACAATGTGCCTCTGAACCTTGACAAGTGCATGTTTCAGGCTTATCAATTCATGTAATGTAATGTTATCACAGGGGTCACACACATACGACCAGCTGTTAAATAAAGCTCTTCTGACCTTAGCTGGCATGTGGGTATATATATTAATACTGCCCATTATGGGCACCAGCAATTTTCACCCATTTATTAATTATATGTTTTAAATGTGAGTGTTTCCTGTCCCCTAAACCTCCAGGGATGTACACAGTTTAATACTGGCAACTTCTTATTATGGGAAATACGAAAACGTCTTTTAAAACTACAACTCCCAGTAGAGACGTGCCATAGAGAACATGTTGCGAAACAGAATAGCCAGCATGTGTAGTTCTGGGGACGGGGTGGGGGAGGGGGGACGCGGTTCAAATCCAGTTTTGAACAGTCTGCCGTGGTTCCATCCCATTTCAAGTGCTGTTCGAGGCTCGGTAACCCTCGGAGCACACTCTCCAATCACAGAGCTTGAGGACTATCACGGGGTTTGTCAAACAGAGCACATGGTGTCCAAACGATAGCTGGGGATTCTGGGTAGTGTAGTGTCTTCATTGCCTTTAAGGGCAGTTGACACAAACGAATGCCGTGCTTCCATGAGCGTCCATAGAAGCACATGGACATCCCGGAAAGCTGAAAATGGACGCTAAGGGCCCCCCCCTTGCATTGAAAATGGACGCTAAGGCCCCCCCCCCTTGCGTTGAAAATGGACGCTAAGGCCCCCCCCCTTGCGTTGAAAATGGACGCTAAGGCCCCCCCCCTTGCGTTGGAAAAAGCCGGCAGGGGACTTGACATAACGTCAACATAGGCCGACCTGGGAGTGAGGATGTGTTGGTGAAGGATCAGATGTGCTCTCTTCTCTGTGAGCTGTAGGATGTCATGAGAGGGTCCCCACCATAGTTACCAAGAACACAGCACCGTTCTTTAGCCCCTCTGTCCTGGGGGTTGTCAACATGGATGTTAAAATCACCAACAATGACTAGACGGTCAAAGTCAAAACACACTACAGACAGCAGTTCAGTGAAGTCATCAAAAGAAGCTAAGAGAAGCTGAGAGGGTTTGGTCAAGTTGCTCTCTCCTGGTGAGGAAAGTGGCATACCACTAAATCAGGTATGGATTTACTTCCATTTTGGCCATTCTTGACACCAAGATGTCTGCTTGTGTTGCTGCTGAGAAGTCTAGGAAGAGGGCTCTTGCATAGGTGTGAGGTGTATATAAATGTTTAGTGATGATGTGAACCAGAGCAGCAGCAGCACCACCCCCTTGCTTATAGGCAAATGGTATGGATCAAGTATGTCTTGTCCGTCACAATAGGTTTAGCTGAAGAGGTCCTTCCTGTCACGGTTCTCATGGTGTCCCACACTTTTTTGAGGTCTTTGGCTTTAAAAGCATTTCCCAAAAGCTCTCAATTTGACTTTCAGTTCTCTCTCTGTCTGTTCAAGTGCTCCAAGTCTTTGTTTTTGAAAGCTATTTTCCAGGTTTTTATAAGTTATTGTAATGTCCTTAGTCACATATGATTTATTACTTGGATAGATTTGTATTTCTTTAGTGGGAACACAGAAGTTAATATAGTCTTTGGTAACCGTATTTCATCAGGTGAACCTTCCTGAAAAATGTCCCAATCTGTCCAATCAAAACAGGCTTTCAACTGCTCCCTACTTTCATTTGTCCATGTCCTTATTACTTTCTTTTCTGGTTCCCTTGAGTTTGGTCTTATACACTGGTATCATATTCACAACATTATGATCAGAGTTCAGTATTGGTGGTCTGTATTTAGACACATAGGCTCCTTTATCATTAACAAAGCATTTGTGCAGGATAGTGTCTTTCCTGCTGTGATCCCTAACACACTGCTGTAACCCAGGTAACAGTCTCCAGGCGACATTGCTTCATGTCCCGAGCACTATTGCCGGTGCATCGGGGTGGCTGAGTTGCAGCTCGTGAACACGGTGTCCTCTGCCGCTGGGAGGCACGTAAACAACAAACAGTGAAATACACCCGGCAGATCAAAGGGATGGCATCTTTTCTTTTTTGACTTTTTGTAAAAATTCTGACTTTTTTCTCCAAAATCTTCAAATTCCTGACTTTTAACATATTTCTTACTTTTATCAAAAAACTGACTTTTTTTCAAAACTGAGATTTTCTTTTCAACTTTCCGAATTTGTACAGTATTCCAAAAATCTTACTCTTTCAAAATTCCTGCCTCTTTCATATTTTCACACGACATGACGTGTTACTTGTCAGACGCTGTGCCTACATGTACTCGCAGGATTTGAAAAGAGCATCTAGTGTTGTGAAAGCATCAGATGTTCTCTCTGCAAACTGTTCTGCAAGACGTTAATCTGCCTCTATCTGCTTTATGGGATATTTTTATAAAAATGTGGACTTTTTTCTCCAAAATCTAAAATCGTAAAATTATTTCTAAATACGGACTTTTTTTTATAAAACTCAAACTTTTTTCAACTTTCCGAATTTTTATTCCAAAAATCTCACTTTTCTCCAAAATTATCCCAAAACTTCCCGACTTTTTTATATTTCTTACTTTTCTTTCTAAATGTTCACTTTTTATAAACATTCTGGCCGTTTCTCAAAGTCCAGTCAAGCTGCTGCAGAGCCACTATTTCTACTGCCGAATGCTGGGCGTTCAGACAGTCCTTCGGCGCCACTCGATGACGAAATCGTGGCTCTGCAGCAGCTTGACTTTGAGAAACGGCCTGAGTGGATCAGCTGGTGTGCGCTGTGGAGTTGTTTTTATTATTCTCCAAACTCAACTTATTCTTTTCCACATGACCCTCCTGGAGAAAAGTAACATCACTTCTGTCTTTTAATATTTGCAAGACTTTGTAGTAAACAGTTTTTATTATTGCATTTTGTGAAATCACTCTTTCTAATATCTCCACAGAAACTGCTTTCCTTAGCGCACACAGGACACTCAGACGTTAGTTGTGCAGCTTGTGGTCATTTCGTTCCAGTTTTCCGTCACCGTTTTGTAGTCATTGTGTTTTTCTGTAGTCTTTTTGAGTCTCTTCCTGGTCTGAGTGAATCCCATTGGCCCCCACACCTCTCAGCGATCCGGTCTTCAGTCTGCAGCTCCTCAGAAACACACAGAGGAAGTTTGGAGAGGGATTCCTCGGGCAGTTAAAGGTGTACGCTGGGGGTCCGGGGAACCACCACCTGTCCTGTCAGCCTAATTGGGATTTGCTGTGCTTTGGGGCCTCAAACGGCTCCCAGAGGCCCCCCCCACCGCCCCCCCTCGACAGGAAGGGAAAACATGCTCCGACCTCTGAGAGGAACTCTCCGAGCGCCTCCTCTCTCCTCCGAGTCCTCACTAGCACTCAGAAAGTGGATCACTCCTGTTCTGAAGTCTTTACACTGGCTTCCTGTGTGTCAAAGAATATATTTCAAAAATACTGCTGCTGATTTATAAAGCACTGAATGGTTTAGGCCAGGGATGTCAAACTCAATTTCATCGCGGGCCACATCAGCATTATGGTTGCACTCAAAGGGCCGGTTGTAACTTTAAGACTATATAAAAATACATATATAAATATATCATATATATAAAATAATGTATTATATTACATCATTGTCTCTGCATTGGATTATCATCGGATAGGGTAATAACTTCATAATTAACTACGTCTGAAAGCAGAAGTCTAGGGCAAAAGATTGCAAGTCTCTTCAGTGCGTATGTCCCAAAATGATTTAAAAAGAAAAGCCAAATTCTGGAGAAAAAAGAAATAGAAGTGACATTTTGAAATAAAAATCTAATTCTGAGAAAAAGGAATTCTATGAAAAAATGCATATTTTGAAGAAAAAAAAGGCAAATTCTGAGAAAAAAGTCATATTTGAGATGCATTGTGGGACATGTAGTTTATGGGCAACGTGCTTCTGTAGCATGTAACCGTATAATAAACATATTATATTCTTTGCAAGCTCTTGTGGGGCCACATACAATGAAGTCGCGGGACGAATGTGGCCCCCGGGCCTTGAGTTTGACACCCCTGGTTTAGGCCCAAAATACATTTCTGACCTCCTGCTAAATGATGAAGCATCCAGATCTCTCAGGTCTTCAGGGATTGGTCAGCCTTCTGTCCCCAGAGTCAGAACCAAACATGGGGACGTTCAGTTGTTATGCTCCAAGTATCTGGAACCAACTCCCAGAGACCTGCAGGTCCGCTGCAACTCTTGTCTGTCGTCTCTCCTACATCAACACGTGTCCCCTCTTCTTCATGTCTCTTCTACATCAACACTTGTTCCCTCTTCTCCGTGTCTCTCCTACATCAACATGTGTCCCCTCTTCTCCGTTTCCCTTCTACATCAACATGTGTCCCCTCTTCTTCATGTCTCTTCTACATCAACACTTGTTCCCTCTTCTCCGTGTCTCTCCTACATCAACATGTGTCCCCTCTTCTCCGTTTCCCTTCTACATCAACATGTGTCCCCTCTTCCTCATGTCTCTTCTACATCAGCATCTGTCCCCTCTTCTCCATGTCTCTTCTACATCAACACGTGTCCCCTCTTCTTCATGTCTCTTCTACATCAACACGTGTCCCCTCTTCTTCATGTCTCTTCTACATCAACATGTGTCCCCTCTTCTTCATGTCTCTTCTACATCAACACGTGTCCCCTCTTCTTCATTTCTCTTCTACATCAACACGTGTCCCCTCTTCCTCATGTCTCTTCTACATCAGCATCTGTCCCCTCTTCTCCATGTCTCTTCTACATCAACACGTGTCCCCTCTTCTTCATGTCTCTTCTACATCAACACGTGTCCCCTCTTCTCCATGTCTCTTCTACATCAACATGTGTCCCCTCTTCTTCATGTCTCTTCTACATCAACATGCGTCCCCTCTTATCCATGTCTCTTCTACATCAACATGTGTCCCCTCTTCTTCATGTCTCTTCTACATCAACATGTGTCCCCTCTTCTCCATGTTTCTTCCACATCAACATGTGTCCCCTCTTCTCCATGTCTCTTCCACATCAACATGTGTCCCCTCTTCTCCATGTCTCTTCTACATCAACATGTGTCCCCTCTTCTTCATGTCTCTTCTACATCAACATGTGTCCACTCTTCTCAATGTGTCTTCTACATCAACATGTGTCCCCTCTTCTTCATGTCTCTTCTACATCAACATGTGTCCCCTCTTCTTCATGTCTCTTCGACATCAACACGTGTCCCCTCTTCTCAATGTGTCTTCTACATCAACATGTGTCCCCTCTTCTTCATGTCTCTTCTACATCAACATGTGTCCCCTCTTCTTCATGTCTCTTCGACATCAACATGTGTCCCCTCTTCTTCATGTCTCTTCTACATCAACATGTGTCCACTCTTCTCAATGTGTCTTCTACATCAACATGTGTCCCCTCTTCTTCATGTCTCTTCTACATCAACATGTGTCCCCTCTTCTTCATGTCTCTTCTACATCAACATGTGTCCACTCTTCTCAATGTGTCTTCTACATCAACATGTGTCCCCTCTTCTTCATGTCTCTTCTACATCAACATGTGTCCCCTCTTCTTCATGTCTCTTCGACATCAACACGTGTCCCCTCTTCTTCATGTCTCTTCTACATCAACATGTGTCCCCTCTTCTTCATCAACATGTGTCCCCTCTTCTCCATGTCTCTTCGACATCAACACGTGTCCCCTCTTCTTCATGTCTCTTCTACATCAACATGTGTCCCCTCTTCTTCATCAACATGTGTCCCCTCTTCTCCATGTCTCTTCTACATCAACATGTGTCCCCTCTTCTTCATGTCTCTTCTACATCAACATGTGTCCCCTCTGTGGAAAGAGACTCTGAAAGTTTCAGGAACAAAGATTCTCTCTCTTTTTGTCCCGATCCACTTGATGATGTCATAACGATGTGTTGCCTTGTGTAGCCATTAGCAACCAAGGTAAACCCCCCCCCCCCTCTTATCACCTGAATCTCCTCCTAGAGCTCCATTAGGCGCTTTCACACCGGAGTACTTTTTCCGTACCTTTCCCAGAAATAGTTCCGATAGTTTATAGCACTTTGGGTTGAAGTGTCTCAGGGGCACAACGACATCCAGTAGGACTCGAACTTGCTATTCCGATTCGAAGTCCAGCGCACCTCCCACTGAGCCACAGCCTCCCTTTGCATTGCTTCGTGCTGAAAGGATCTGTATGAATGAACGTGCTCCGCAGCTCTGAAGTGTTTTCCTCTCAGGGTGACGGGCAGCAGTAAAGCGTCCCACCTGAGGGGACGCTTTACTGCTGCTTTACTGAAGCTTCACTGCTGCTTTACTGAAGCTTCACTGCTGCTTTACTGAAGCTTCACTGCTGCTTTACTGAAGCTTCACCGCTGCTTTACTGAAGCTTCACCGCTGCTTTACCGAAGCTTCACCGCTGCTTTACCGAAGCTTCACCGCTGCAGAAGCTTTACTGAAGCTTTACTGCTGCTTTACTGAAGCTTCACCGCTGCTTTACCGAAGCTTCACTGCTGCTTTACTGAAGCTTCACCGCTGCTTTACCGAAGCTTCACCGCTGCTTTACCGAAGCTTCACCGCTGCAGAAGCTTTACTGAAGCTTCACTGCTGCTTTACTGAAGCTTCACCGCTGCTTTACCGAAGCTTCACCGCTGCTTTACCGAAGCTTCACCGCTGCTTTACCGAAGCTTCACCGCTGCTTTACCGAAGCTTCACCGCTGCTTTACCGAAGCTTCACCGCTGCTTCACTGAAGCTTCACCGCTGCTTTACTGAAGCTTCACTGCTGCTTTACTGAAGCTTCACTGCTGCTTCACTGAAGCTTCACCGCTGCTTTACTGAAGCTTCACTGCTGCTTCACTGCTGCTTCACTGAAGCTTCACCGCTGCTTTACTGAAGCTTCACCGCTGCTTCACTGCTGCTTTACTGAAGCTTCACCGCTGCTTTACTGAAGCTTCACCGCTGCTTTACTGAAGCTTCACTGCTGCTTCACCGCTGCTTTACTGAAGCTTCACTGCTGCTTTACTGCTGCTTTACCGAAGCTTCACCGCTGCTTTACTGAAGCTTCACTGCTGCTTTACTGAAGCTTCACCGCTGCTTTACTGAAGCTTCACTGCTGCTTTACTGAAGCTTCACTGCTGCTTCACTGCTGCTTTACCGAAGCTTCACCGCTGCTTTACTGAAGCTTCACTGCTGCTTTACTGAAGCTTCACTGCTGCTTCACTGCTGCTTCACTGAAGCTTCACCGCTGCTTTACTGAAGCTTCACCGCTGCTTCACTGCTGCTTTACTGAAGCTTCACCGCTGCTTTACTGAAGCTTCACTGCTGCTTCACTGCTGCTTTACTGAAGCTTCACTGCTGCTTCACTGCTGCTTTACTGCTGCTTTACCGAAGCTTCACCGCTGCTTTACTGAAGCTTCACCGCTGCTTTACCGAAGCTTCACTGCTGCTTTACTGAAGCTTCACCGCTGCTTTACTGAAGCTTCACCGCTGCTTTACTGAAGCTTCACTGTTGCTTTACCGAAGCTTCACTGCTGCTTTACCGAAGCTTCACCGCTGCTTTACTGAAGCTTCACTGCTGCTTTACTGAAGCTTCACTGCTGCTTTACTGAAGCTTCACTTTTACTTGTTATTGTATTTACTGGCACTATTCTAACTCTTGTATCTGTGTTATCGTGCTGCTCCCTTGGAGGAGCCTGAGACCTCAGATTCTCATTGATATATCTAAACTGTAGCTAATGTTCAAATGGCAATGAAAGCCTTGAACCTTGAGAAACAACAACAAACGAATGCTTTACGGAAGCTTTACGGGGAGTCCCTCGTCTTTCATTCGATGGCACGGAAGCTCTTTCACTTCATCTTCCGCTTAAAGGAACATATTTAAAACAAAGACGATGCATCACTGGGTATAACATATAACAGTCCTGGCTTAACTTCACCCAGAACCACAACGCAAGATTCACATTTTAAAATATCTAACATATAGACAGTAAAATAAATAAAAATGGGATAAATATATATATATAAAAGATAATAGAAAATACGTACACAGAAAAAAAGAATACAAATTGTTAAATTATTATATAAATTATTAAGGACACAAATAATAAAGAAATATGTTTATGATTCAAATTAGAAGGGAAAAAACAAAATGCGTGCCTGTCAATAAAACAGCAGCAGGGCGTTTAATGTAACAACAGGATGTGCAGGATTTAGATGCATGCAGTTTAATTGCAGCAACCACTGTGTGTAGGACGTGTGTTCTTTACGAGGCGCTCGGTTTAGTTTAGTGTTCGAGTTTCTTTACAGAGAGTCATCTGTGCATGAAGCGAAGTGTCGCAGCCTCGGAGGCGGTCAGCTCTCTGCTGTCGGAGCGTCTGCAGAGAGAGGCTGAGATTGATGGTGCAGAAAGAGGAAGGACGTAAAAAGGTTTCTCAGCTCCATGTGGGAGCCGGCCTCCCCGGGGGTTCAACCGGCAGAGAATAAACCTGCTGAACACCGTCGTATTTCACCAGCTCTGCCAGCCCCCCCCCCACACACCACCTGCACAGAGAGAGGTTAAAGGGGTCCCGTTGTACTATGTTTAGGCATATATTATAGCTCTCAGATATATAGACATTTATAAAAAGTCCCGCCCCCCTCTAGCTGTTACTAAAGAGACTGTGCGTCTGTAGCTTTAATGCTGCCGTGATTAAAGGCCATATCATGTTCAAAAGATTCTGTGGACAGACTGGCACTAATGCACATTCTCAAAGACATTGAAGTGACTGTTATTTTGTATTTATTGATTGTTGTGTTTTTATTTAGGTCTTAATGTGTGCATATGTATAATGTGTCTGTTGATTGTGTATATATAGATATATACATATTTGCACACACATTTGTTTTTATATTCGGGATTGTGGTAAACGGTATTTCCATCTCTCTGTACACACAAACTGAGAGATTGACAATAAAGTTGACTTTGAAAACCACATCAAGGATTCTCTCTGAAACAGGATGGAGCTAAAACTCTCTCTCTCTCTCTCTCAGGTTTACCACGAGGTGACTTCCTTTTGATTTCCTGCTTCCTCACACACTCTCTCCAGCACAGGTTAGCTCTGAGTGTTAGCATGCTAATGTGAACACGGACCATATTACTTCCAGAACACGTCTCATTGTTTCTGACAGCAACGCTTCTGATTGGCCCGTGGGGGTAAAGCCCGCCCACATTTTAGTAATGTCATCATGACGCAGCGAATCTGGATCAGCTCCGTTGTTCCTCGTTTTTAGATATGTGGGTACGGAGGAAAAGAGAGAGGGGTTATTTCTGACACTTTGTCAAAGTCAACTTGTTTGTCAATCTTTCAGTTTGTGTGTACAGAGAGAGAGATCGAAATACCGTTTCCCTCAATCCAGAATACAAAAACCACTAATATATATAAAAATATGTATGCAAATATGTATATACCTATATACACAATCAACAGACACATGTGCACACATTAAGACATAAATAAAACAATCAATAAATACAAAATAACAGTCACTTCAGTATCTTTGGGAATGTACATTAGTGCCAGACGGCGTGAAAAGTGTCTGGAGCTGGATTTCATGTCTGAGTGTGTGAGGGGAGTTATAGTTGTGAGTTCCCTTGAGTACTCTGGCCTTCAGAGGATGGGTGTGGGGGGGGGGGGGGGGGGGGGGGGAGCGGCCAAGAGGAAATCCCAGAGAAGAAATCAGGGAACAACAATACGGATCGTCGTAACTCGGCTCCTACAATCCGAGAGGTGGATCCAGAGATTCAGATTTCTCTGCTTCCTGCGACAAACAATTGAACACGCAGCCTCACACGCAGAGGAGGCGTTACAGGCGGCGATGTGTTATCGTGCAGATCAAATGGGATACGAGCATGCAAGACTGCGTTTATTTATTACAGCGCTTGTTTGAGACGTTAGTGAGTAAAACGGCCGAATATACTCAAGAGTATGGCCAGTTAAGAGCTCCTGCCAATAGACTGTCAATCACAGGTAGCCCCGCCCTCATTTAAACGCTGCTTTATTGTGTACTTTAATCAAAAAGGGATCTTAATTAAGTTAATTGACATCATGCTGTATTGAAGAAAACGTTAAACTACAGATTGGAACCGTACATATTTCAGGAAGATTTTAAAGGTAGGTAAGTTTGAGAAACCGGCTCGAGATACACTTGTTGTTATATTCCATGGGATGCTCTTAACATC
>NW_027261998.1:15000-26744 GCF_902827115.2 Pseudochaenichthys georgianus | reverse complement strand
AATACAATCTTCAGGCATTTAAGCTAAGCATATAAGCAGTTAACCAGCAGTTAACCAGCAGCTAACCAGCAGTTAACCAGCTGTTAACCAGCAGTTAAGCAGCAGCTAACCAGCAGCTAACCAGCAGTTAACCAGCAGTTAACCAGCAGTTAACCAACTGTTAACCAGCAGCTAACCAGCTGTTAACCAGCAGTTAACCAGCAGTTAACCTGCAGTTAACCAGCAGCTAACCAGCAGTTAACCAGCTGTTAACCAGCAGCTAACCAGCAGTTAACCAGCAGCTAACCAGCAGTTAACCAGCAGCTAACCAGCTGTTAACCAGCAGTTAACCAGCAGTTAACCAGCTGTTAACCAGCAGCTAACCAGCAGTTAAGCAGCAGCTAACCAGCAGTTAACCAGCAGCTAACCAGCAGCTAACCAGCAGCTAACCAGCAGTTAACCAGCAGTTAACCAGCAGTTAAGCAGCAGCTAACCAGCCGTTAACCAGCAGTTAAGCAGCAGTTAACCAGCAGCTAACCAGCAGTTAACCAGCAGTTAACCAGCAGTTAACCAGCAGTTAACCAGCAGCTAACCAGCCGTTAACCAGCAGCTAACCAGCAGCTAACCAGCAGTTAACCAGCAGCTAACCAGCAGCTAACCAGCAGTTAACCAGCAGTTAACCAGCAGTTAAGCAGCAGCTAACCAGCCGTTAACCAGCAGCTAACCAGCAGCTAACCAGCAGTTAACCAGCAGCTAACCAGCAGCTAACCAGCAGTTAACCAGCAGTTAACCAGCAGTTAACCAGCAGTTAACCAGCAGCTAACCAGCCGTTAACCAGCAGCTAACCAGCAGTTAACCAGCAGTTAACCAGCAGTTAACCAGCAGTTAACCAGCAGCTAACCAGCCGTTAACCAGCAGCTAACCAGCAGCTAACCAGCAGTTAACCAGCAGCTAACCAGCAGCTAACCAGCAGTTAACCAGCAGTTAACCAGCAGTTAAGCAGCAGTTAACCAGCAGCTAACCAGCCGTTAACCAGCAGCTAACCAGCAGTTAACCAGCCGTTAACCAGCAGCTAACCAGCAGTTAACCAGCAGTTAACCAGCAGTTAACCAGCAGCTAACCAGCAGTTAACCAGCAGCTAACCAGCAGTTAACCAGCAGTTAAGCAGCAGCTAACCAGCAGTTAACCAGAAGTTAACCAGCCGTTAACCAACAGTTAACCAACAGTTAACCAGCAGCTAACCAGCAGTTAACCAGCAGTTAACCAGCAGTTAACCAACAGTTAACCAGCAGCTAACCAGCAGTTAACCAGCAGTTAACCAGCAGTTAACCAGCAGTTAACCAGCAGTTAACCAACAGTTAACCAGCAGCTAACCAGCAGTTAACCAGCAGTTAACCAGCAGTTAACCAGCAGCTAACCAGCAGTTAACCAGCAGCTAACCAGCAGTTAACCAGCAGTTAAGCAGCAGCTAACCAGCAGTTAAGCAGCAGTTAACCAGCAGCTAACCAGCAGCTAACCAGCAGTTAACCAGCAGTTAAGCAGCAGTTAACCAGCAGCTAACCAGCAGTTAACCAGCAGTTAACCAGCAGTTAAGCAGCAGTTAACCAACAGTTAACCAGCAGTTAACCAGCAGCTAACCAGCAGTTAACCAGCAGTTAAGCAGCAGTTAACCAGCAGCTAACCAGCAGTTAACCAGCAGTTAACCAGCAGTTAACCAGCAGCTAACCAGCAGTTAACCAGCAGCTAACCAGCAGTTAACCAGCAGTTAAGCAGCAGCTAACCAGCAGCTAACCAGCAGTTAACCAGCAGCTAACCAGCAGTTAAGCAGCAGTTAACCAGCCGTTAACCAACAGTTAACCAGCAGTTAACCAGCAGCTAACCAGCAGTTAACCAGCAGCTAACCAGCAGTTAACCAGCTGTTAACCAGCAGCTAACCAGCAGTTAACCAGCAGCTAACCAGCAGTTAACCAGCTGTTAACCAGCAGTTAACCAGCAGTTAACCAGCAGTTAACCAGCAGCTAACCAGCAGTTAACCAGCAGCTAACCAGCAGTTAACCAGCAGTTAAGCAGCAGCTAACCAGCAGCTAACCAGCAGTTAACCAGCAGCTAACCAGCAGTTAAGCAGCAGTTAACCAGCCGTTAACCAACAGTTAACCAGCAGTTAACCAGCAGCTAACCAGCAGTTAACCAGCAGCTAACCAGCAGCTAACCAGCAGTTAACCAGCAGCTAACCAGCAGCTAACCAGCAGTTAACCAGCAGTTAACCAGCAGTTAACCAGCAGTTAACCAGCAGTTAACCAACAGTTAACCAGCAGCTAACCAGCCGTTAACCAGCAGCTAACCAGCAGTTAACCAGCAGTTAACCAGCAGTTAACCAGCAGCTAACCAGCAGTTAAGCAGCAGCTAACCAGCAGCTAACCAGCAGCTAACCAGCAGTTAACCAGCAGTTAAGCAGCAGCTAACCAGCAGCTAACCAGCAGCTAACCAGCAGTTAACCAGCAGCTAACCAGCAGCTAACCAGCAGTTAACCAGCAGTTAAGCAGCAGCTAACCAGCAGCTAACCAGCAGCTAACCAGCAGTTAACCAGCAGCTAACCAGCAGTTAACCAACAGCTAACCAGCAGCTAACCAGCAGTTAACCAGCAGTTAACCAGCAGTTAAGCAGCAGCTAACCAGCAGCTAACCAGCAGCTAACCAGCAGCTAACCAGCAGTTAACCAGCCGTTAACCAGCAGCTAACCAGCCGTTAACCAGCAGCTAACCAGCAGTTAACCAGCAGCTAACCAGCAGTTAACCAGCAGTTAACCAGCAGTTAAGCAGCAGCTAACCAGCAGTTAAGCAGCAGCTAACCAGCAGCTAACCAGCAGCTAACCAGCAGTTAACCAGCAGCTAACCAGCAGTTAACCAGCAGTTAACCAGCAGTTAACCAGCAGCTAACCAGCAGCTAACCAGCAGTTAACCAGCAGTTAACCAGCAGCTAACCAGCCGTTAACCAGCAGCTAACCAGCAGTTAACCAGCAGTTAACCAGCAGTTAACCAGCAGTTAAGCAGCAGCTAACCAGCAGTTAACCAGCAGCTAACCAGCCGTTAACCAGCAGCTAACCAGCAGTTAACCAGCAGTTAACCAGCAGTTAACCAGCAGTTAACCAGCAGTTAACCAGCAGCTAACCAGCAGCTAACCAGCAGTTAACCAGCAGCTAACCAGCAGTTAACCAGCAGTTAAGCAGCAGCTAACCAGCAGCTAACCAGCAGTTAACCAGCAGCTAACCAGCAGTTAAGCAACAGCTAACCAGCAGTTAACCAGCAGCTAACCAGCAGTTAACCAGCAGCTAACCAGCAGTTAACCAGCAGTTAAGCAGCAGTTAACCAGCAGCTAACCAGCACTTAACCAGCAGTTAACCAGCAGCTAACCAGCAGCTAACCAGCAGTTAACCAGCAGTTAACCAGCAGTTAACCAGCAGTTAACCAGCAGTTAACCAGCAGTTTAAACGTTTTATTTTAAAGGTCCGTAACGACTTCCTGCAGAAAATAATGACTGAAACTAAAAGGTTATTTTCAATATTGATTATTGATTTGGTGTTTACAATTTCTAAAGTTAGTATGGCTTCAGGGAAATACGTCTCCATACGAAAAGGCTTGATACCAAACAGTGGCGATTCTAGAGTATGTGGGGGCCCTAGGCAAACATCCACTGGGGGCCCCTCGAACCAGCTTTCATCACCACCAGTGATACCAAAACAAGTACGAGTTTGTTTTGTGGTTAAATGATCAAATAAATGCATTTTAATTCAAGACTTTTCCCCAAAAACTCTTCAAACATCCTTTTGAGTTCACGAGACTTCCTCTCAACAATCAGAATCAGCTGAAATGGAGATTTTTTTATTTATTTAATGAAAATGTATAGAAAATAAATAGGAAATAAATAAAAAAAATTCCCAAATAAAAGTAAAACAGTTTTATCGAATTATATTTTAAATGATGTTCCTGTATGTTTAAAATACATGTATTTCCGTTGGCAGACGAGCTAATATGGAAATTAATCATAAATAAAATGACAACGTGTCACGTGTTCTGAATTGACCAATCAGAATCGAGTATTCAACTAAGCCATGTACAATTGGAAATAAAATGACTCTTAGCTGTTTTTATCAGGAAATCACCGGAGCAGTAAAATAAAGCGTTTTCTAAAACCTTTCTCTCTCATTTAGTTTGTTTATTTATTCCCGTTAGCAAACGAGTAAAAGACAAAATGACGTTAGTGCCTGAGTCACTTCCTGTCACCGTGCTGCTTCTCAGGAAGTATGATGCTGCGTTGTCAGTGCGCTTCTCCGTGTCTGTGATTGGTCGAATGCTCCAGATACCCCCCCTCTCATGTGAACGCGCACCTAACTAGATAGGACACGGCTGGCTTGGCGATCCACTTGATAACCCGTGTCGTAGTACAGTTTAGCGAGAGCGCGTGTGTTTTGGATTAGGCCAACCGGCTAACTCAAACATATCCAGGTTATGTTGAACCAGCTTCATAGTACAGGCCTCTGTTTTCAGCACAACAACAACAACAACAACAACAACAACAACAACAACACTCACAAACGAATCAGCTGCTCACACGGTGACAGTTGATCAATGCTCAATGGATAATTAGGAACAAGTCAAATGATCTTGTTTGTATTTGGGAGCATTAAAAGGTTTTAAGTCCCATTTACTGATCAGCATGCAAGTCAGATATAATCCCATGATGTACGGAACATTAATGACTTGCTCTGAGATTTAATTGGTACATTTACGAGCAAAAACACAACTTTAAGGTCAGAAAGGTTCAATATCCTCTGAGATAATAAAGCCAATAACAAACCCAAAAAACCAATAGATGACATTTGCAACTTTATAGGAATTTTTTTTTTATTATTTTCTCCAATGTAAGCTGTTAGGGAAGGAGAAACAAATGTAACCCTGGAAAAGTATATTTTTAACGATGTGCAATGCTGGATCCACCTCATCGTTTATTAAATATAAAATGGGCCGTTACACACAATGTTGTACTTCTACTTACTAAGATTTGAAATGCAGGACTTTTACTTGTCACAGAGTATTTCTACACTGTTGTATTTCTACTTTTACTTGAGTCAAATATTAGAGTACTTCTTACACCACAGCTTATTAGCAAACGTTAGCATGCTGACACGCTGAACTAAATGGAAGAACATTAAACGTCATGTCTGCTGAATGGCAGCACGTTAGTTTTGGGACATTGGGTGTTTCTAGTTTAGGTTTCAACAAACCACAGCACTGAGACTCACAGTCTTCATCTGATGAGATATCAGTGCTAGAACAACTTGGGAGGACTTTCTGAAACAGCTCGAACCCCGCTTTGAATCCTGTCCACAGAACAAGGATTATCTTGTCCATCTGCAATCTGATCTACGTCTACATGCTTATGCTAAGGTTCTGGAAAACACAACAAAACGTAACAAGTATTTTGCAGATGACAGAGATGTAGGTAACAATAAGGTGACAATGATCCCATGCAGGAATTGAAGAGTGAATTATTGAACACATGTTGCCTTTTATTCAATTCAATTTGAAACTACTCTTGATTATAATGTAACTGCACCAAGTTACTTTGTGAGTTGTGTTGGTTTACATATTCCAGTGTTGGCTCATACATCTCCAAAACCAAGGTAAGCAAGCCGCGCCTTCAGACTTCACTTGAGTTGTTGTTTGTTGCTTTGTTAACGATGACTTCTGGACTCGTACCGTATCCTCTTTATACGTCCTGCGGTTGCTCTTCGTCTCTATGAAGCTAAAAATGACACTTTAGGCAAACTGTTTAACATCAGCCCTGATTTGTTGGAACGATAACATTGATGGAAATAAGACTAAGAAAACAAACACATTTCACAGGCAAAGGTTTCTTTATTGAGAGCAGACATGTGCAGAATAAGTGAAACATGTAGTCATTCCTTCAGATTATATTTGAAAAACAGACATTTGGAATAGTTTGATTTCATTGACAGGGAGATTAACATAAGAACGCATTAACTATTCATACTTGTTATTACTACTAGCACTGATTTAAAAAGGGAAAAAGGGGCCATCAACGAATGATCTAACAAAATGGTAAGATGCGTTCCACTTCAGTGAGTGTTGAGAACTCCCAGCTCTGACTTTACTGATAGAAATACAGGTACCTAACCTTGCCCTGGGTGCCCTCGTTGAGATTTTTCGGGATAACTCTGATGCCAGCCTCCTGAAAATCTTGAGACGCATCGTTGTTGAGAATCACGCCGATGGCCTTTATTGGGCTGGATCCTTCCTTCTTGTACCACAGGAACACTTTGTTTCCTCCGGTCCCTTTGTTCAGGTTAACACTCACTTGGTCGTATTCTTGCTGCTGATAGCTCAGATACTGATTATCATTGATGGAGACTTGCAGATCTTTGAGTGCCTTCGTGGAGTCGGGGGTCTGACGGTACCAGATGAAGACATTCGGTCCTCCTGCACCTCTGTTAGTATCTTCATCCACACGGATGTAGCCATTCTTAAAGTGGTCTTTGTCTGACCCAAAGGAATCAGTGGCAATGACGTCACAGATGTAGGTTTTCTTCTCTCTCTTCAGCCAGACGTGGATCCAGTTCCCACTAAGCCCGCGGTTCAGCTCACAGTCCACTCTCTCCCAACCACTTGCAAACTTTTCACCTTCATTGGCTGCATCTGTAGTGACACTAATTTCCACTATGGGAGTATCAAACTCTCCGGACCCTTGGGAATACCAAAGGTAGAGGAAATTACCTCCTGCTCCAGCATTGAGATCTTTGTAGATCTTTTTGTACCCTGCTTTGATCAAACCATCAGCCATCTTTTCGTTGAAGGAAACTTGAACCTTGGTGATCGCCTCTGATCCACGTTTGTACCAAAGATGGATGGTATTTCCTCCTGCTCCTTTGTTCAGATCGCCATCGATTATATTGAACCCTCTGTGTTGAAGGTTTAGCTCCTCAGTTTCATTCAGGGACACATCAAGCTCTGAGATGTAGCTCATGGTGGGTTCCTGCATTACAGAAAGACACGTCATGAGTAATCACAATTGTAGTTAACTGAATACATCTGACTGTTCAGCTGAGCTAGAATATCATCCTTCAACCATCAGGAGTTACATTTTGAAAACAACAATGACATCTAAACCAAGTTCAAATCAAATGTATACGGCACAGAGTTCTGGAAAGTATTGATTACAATGTTTGTTAAATACACAAAAGGTATTACAGCAAGAAAGCCTTGTTGAACACTTACGTGTGTGCTGACAGCGAGTGACAGGCAGTACGAAGTCAACTGGTGTGCTGAAGTCTGTTGTACTGAACACAGGTCAGCTGCATATATATAGAGCCCAGAGATGCTGTGGGGCATTGTGCAATCGTTACCTGGGAGGAGTCGTATTCTAAGGAAAACGATGCTGAATTCATGCCAACACGATGACTGAAGCCAAACAAGTGCCCACATCAAGTGTGTTTATGGGCGTGAGTGTTTCCATCAGTTCTGTGGAAGTCACAGACCGTGACAGGGTGACCGTTTCATTGGAAGAACATTGAGAAAGAATTGTGTTGCAAGAGGTAAACAAAGCAGGAATGTACAACACACACACACACACACACACACACACACACACACACACTTTGGATACGTGTTCACCTTAATCCACATTGGAAATTGTTGCCTTCTTTAGAGTTATTGGTAATTCAGGATTAATTATTAAATTAAATATGGAACATAAGATAAAATAAATATAACGTTGACTTGATACTTTTGTTCACGACATTAGACCTGTCCTCTGATCTCTACTAGAATAAGATACGTGTGCATGTTGGGTGTGTTAACACTCCCGTAATGCACCTCATCTTGATATCCTTTTCATCACAGAGGAAATGGTGTATTTATTAGATGCTGATCCGTGCACGTGCAACTTTGACTGACTTTAGTTCTAATGGTAATTAGAATTTGAGTTCAACCCATAAGTCATTCTTTAATTACATTTCTCAAGATGATGGATTAGTGTTCCACATCCATTCCACTCATGTGTTGTGCAATCAGGCCAAAGGTACAGAGAGACATTGAGGACCTGGTGTCCCTTTTGTTAGCACGTGGTTCCTTTGTGTCTATGGCCTTGGACGTCTTCACTGAAAGTCACCCAGTTCTGCCCTGATACAGCCCGTCTGAGTGCAGTCACAGAGATGCTACGGCTGCTCTCCATGACATTAATGATCAGGTCCGAGAATGCCCACCACTTCCTGCTCCCACATTCAGGAGATACACGAACATTACAGCCGTTGATACTGTGGGGCAGCATTTTCTCCTCTCCTTTCGGTGAGGGAGGTCCAGTGGTTCCTAAGCTAAAGGAGGTTATAAAGGAAGCTTGAAACCTCCTTTCCTTTCATGTAGAGAATTGGAACGGCACTTATCATGGCTGCCACTGAGGCACTTCCGGCAGTCGAATAGTCCATTTAGCTTAGGAAGGTTCCTAAGCTAAATGGACTATTCGACTGCAGCCACACTCACACATGCTCACTCACACATGCACACTCACACATGCTCGCTCACACATGCACACTCACACATGCTCGCTCACACATGCACACTCACACATGCTCACTCACACATGCTCACTCACACATGCTCACTCACACATGCTCCACGGCAGAAGGGTGCGCTACTGAGTCCGTTGGGAAGGCGGGAGGTTGAGCACAGCATGGAACAGCCCTTGCCAGTCTGATGGCAGGTGTTTCTAGCGATCCAGCGATCTGGGTCAGTGTTATAGTGATAATATTATAAGCTGAATTTAGCGATCACAACGAAAACAGCCAAGACACATTGAGCCCAGAAAGTAATGTTATTAGGGCTGTAAATATAATAAGCCTATGGGTAAAATTAGCACATTGTAACTAAGGAGATTTCAACTAGCGATTCTGCACTGCGGTCACTCAGCCGTCTCTCGAGTTTGTCTTTTCAAATCAGCTGCTCTTCATTTTCTTTCCTGCTATATTCAATGAGTGATACAAATATTTCTTACCACAAGTTCTGAATAAAACCGACACTGTTGGACTCAGTACTAGTTTGACTGCTACCAGAAATAAAAGGAAGTACTTCTAATGTGTACTTTGTGAGTAATCCTCTGTCAGTCCCCTCCATAGTACATAATGCATGTTTTCTGCTGTCTTTGATGAATGATACAAATAAAATGTTACCATTAGTTCTTAATGAAATTGATACTGTTTGACTTTGTATTAGTTAGCCAACTACTTACTACTTACTTGAATTCAGCATCATATGCCAAGGAGCATGATGCTGAATTCAAGCCAAAACAATCCCCAAAGCCAATGAGTGCCCGCATCAAGTGTGTTTATGGGGGTGAGCGTTAGTATCAGTTCTGTGGAAGTCACCCCGTGACAGGTTGACAGTTTCATTGGAAGAACATTGAGAAATAATTGTGGTGCAAGAAGTAATTAAAGCAGGAATGTACAACACACACACACACACACACACACACACACACACACACACACACAGCCCCCCCATGACAGTTGCAGCAGCATTTGAAAACCTTTGATACAGCACCAGTCAAACGTTTGGACACACCTTCTCACTCGAAGGTTTTGATTTGTTTAGATTATTTTGTACATTGTAGATTAATACCGAAGACATCAAATCTATGAAAGAACATAATGTGGAATGATGTTTGGACCCCAACCTCCAGCCTCTCCGGTTGATATTCTGGGCTCCCTAAGTAAAAGCATCCTCCCCTCTGTCATGAACCTTGGAGTGACCTTCAACAGTACTTTTAAATTCGACAAGCAGGTCAGCACCGTAGTAAAATCCTGCTTTTTTAAAATAAGACTATTGGTCAAAATGAATGAATGAATGGGCGTTTCTTTGACTATTTATAGGCAAATATGGGCATTACGTGAAGTCCGCAAAAGCTGCACCGCATTTCGAGTCGATTGTGATTTATAAAGGGAAACCGGCGTAGGAAGTGCTGTACGCACTTTCCTTGCCGGTACACAATGTTTGGTGAATCGGAAAATGTCGGAACATTTCTGTACCTATTTTTTGGATTTCTACTACGTAAGCAACCTTCCCACGTAAATCCTACGCACGGCGTTATAAATGAGGCCCCTGGTCCTGATCTAAAACCACTAGACCTACACTCATCAAATCTGGACTGGATTATCCCACATAGTCTAAAGATTCTTTATAACATAGTTTGAGATTTGTGAAACCTTTATTCTGTTTGTGAAAATACAAGAAGGCATAAAGGCTTGACCAGCTGGGAGGTTCACTCTCTGATTCTGATCCTGGCCTGCTGCAGCAACCTCAGCCTTCCACCTGTGTTTGTATTTTCACAAATAGAATAAAGGTTTCACAAATCTCAAACTGTGTTATAAAGAATCTTTAGACTCTCTGGGATAATCCAGTCCAGATTCGATGAGTGAATATATGAAACGGGCTGTAAACGGGTTTTAACATAAAATGGTGTCATATCAATATCATATCGGGAGTTTTATCATGAGAATGCTGTGCGTATGATAATGCATGGATGATCATATCCTGGCTCACACAAGCCTGATGACGCATGGATGATTCCAGTTCTCACCCACACTTTGAAACCCCTGGGTGTGGCTTGCGTCGCATGTATTGCTTGATGCTGTTGAATTTCCCCTTGAAAGGAATCATCATCTCATCCACAGAGTTGTGTTCTTCTGGTACCACCTGCAGGCATTTCTCTCTGAATGTATCTAGCCAGGGTCTGAGTTTCCAGAGTGTGTCTTTCTTTTCCATCTCTGACACTGTCAAGTTGTTAACAAAATGTAATTGTTATGTTTATGCATGGGGTTTTAGGTTGTTGTGTTGTTTTCTGTCCTTTTTCTCCTTTCTGCTCTTTCTCTCCTTCTCTGCAGGACTGGTGTGTGACAGGGGGCGTGGCTGGTATTCTCCTGGCTGCAGATGAGGCACACCTGTTCTCACTTCCCTAATCAACCCTCTCTTTTGCGGCTTTCACACCAGCGCTTTTCAGTTTCTAGCTCCGAGCGGGAGCTTTTCTGGTTCAGCTCCGGTTTCCCTTTTCAGCTCCCGCTCTGTGCACACCGCCCACTGGCGCTCCAGAGCTGCCCCTGCTGCGTCATGACGTCACCGTTTACATCGCTGATTTGCTCCCTAAGGGCAGCCGGCGCTCACAACAGCGTCGGGTCGATGATCGTGTTGCTTTTAATCACACGAAGCCAGAATAAATTGAATAACGACTTCTCCACCCTTATCCTTTGCTCCAGAGTGCCGTGGTTCATTGTTTATTCATGTGTTTCTGCAGCATTTACCGACCGCTGCAGCGCTGCTCTTCCACGGAGTTTATTCTCCCGTTAGCTCCCGGTTAGCTCACACTGCAGCGGCCGCTCTAAAGTATTCACTGTCCGACTCACACAAGCAGCTGATGCATATCCCCAGTTCCCTTAGCCTAAGTGAATGTGTGTCAGTCTGAATTGACGCTGTTTGGTATCACAACGCTGTTATGAAAGTTTCTCTGGTATCAAACGGGTGATGTTGGCATAGCAACCGAAGCTAAACTGACTACTTGCATCCGATAGCTGCAATAATACAAAACAACACGTCTGCCTCTCTCCACAATGATCGATAACAGTGAACGGATGGTCGAAGTAAGGCACAAATAAACAGAACCACACGAAGCCTGGTTAGTGTTGCCTGACTTTATAAAGTGTGTTTA
>NW_027261998.1:0-10000 GCF_902827115.2 Pseudochaenichthys georgianus | reverse complement strand
TCGCTCCAGTGCCGACTACTCAAGTTCCCGCGGAACTACGCTCGGCTGGGCACGTCTTCATTCGTCACGACGCACACAGAGGCCCCCTGCAGCCCCCTTACGATGGACCTTTCCGGGTTTTGGAACACGGTGAAAAACACCTGGTGTTCGACATGGGCGGTAAGGCTGAGCACGTCTCGGTTGACCGGGTGAAGGCTGCTCACTTGGACGTGGACCGGCCGGTGGTGCTGGCTCGGCCGCCGAGACGGGGCCGACCCCCGGCTTTGATTCCTGTCAGGGAGTGTGGACCTGTTGTTCCGGTCCCTCCTCTGTCAGGGGCCGCACGGGCGGAGGTCGCTGTACCGACTCCGGTGCGCAGGTCGTGGGGGCAGGCGGATTGTTCCTCCCCGCCATACGGATTTTGTTTACACGTGAATTCTGGGTGGACTTGTGTGGTGACACGTTATTGGACATAATTCACCTCTCGTATTGTGTTGCCACACGGACCCTTTAGTGGGAACACCTGAGCGTTAGCATTCCATTCCTGCTAGCTCATCAAGCAGAGCAGTTCATGTGATAACCTCTCTGTTATTAATGGCTAATAAAGATTGGAACTCTGTTCTTAATACAAGGGGAAAGGAAACACCAATTACAGTTATAATATTCCGGTAGTTTATTCATTTTACAATGGATATTGATCGTAATATTTATTGTATATGATATTACTCGCCAAAAGAAAATTAATTATCCACCGGCCGGGTGGGGAATTCCGGGACCAGGCCGCCGCCATTAGGGGAGTCCCAAATGGTGATGTCACTGGCTGTGTTTTCGCTCCACCGAAAGTCAACACAACGTAGCAGATATGGCAGCGATGGAGGAATTTTGCAATGAGATCGACGTTTTGAACGATGAATTTGACTATTCGTCGGGAGATGACATTGATGTGGAAGCATCTACAGTTACCAGGCATCCCATGGCCTATGCTTATGAACCGATTCGGTCGAATAGAGTGGCATACGATCCGGAATAAAAAAATTTAAAAAACACAATGCTAACAGTGAGCCTCTGAATTAGCCCCGAGCGAAAATGCTAACCTATTACTGCACCGAAAATCACTCCTAGCTCCCTTATTACTTATCCTAGCCGCACATCCAACACATCGTTTATGATCGCAAGGAGACACAGAATCTAACGGTGCCCACCTCAACACTGAAGGATACAAACTCGCGAGGTTATCCACAAAAACGTACATCAAAACAAGTGGCGCTAGGTACTAACATACGCCAGGCTAACGGCTTACCTTCCTCATTGTCTGGTCTAAACTGGTCTTCAATGGCATTACAACGATAACAACGATGATGTAGTTAATCCATAGGTTAATATCCAATGGGGCTGTGTCCCCTTTGAAATGTTCTGATAATCTATAAGCAATACAACTGCAATTCCGTTATCTGCTGTCCGCTCTGTGCTCCGTGCGCTCTGGGTCCTGCAATACCATCCATCAATAGCAATACTAGCCTTTTTAGGGCTGTTTTCGACAGATGAGCGTGTGTATGCCAGTTTAATTAGTTGAGCTATAGAACACCCCCAATTCTCTATTGTGCGTCATAATAATAGCTACCATTTAGTTTGGACGCGATTGCGTTAATTAATAAGGTCACACTGTGTCAGTAAATACATGTGTGAGCTAGTAATCTGGTAGTGCTGCAATATTTACCTCTCTCTCGGCAGCTGAAGCAACTCGTTTGGTGGCTCGAACTTCACGTTTGTTGACACTGTCATTGTCTTGCGCGGCCGACGTGCTGGGACGGTCGGTGTTCCCGACTGCATACGTTGAGAAATCGAATATTGTGGGAACAGATCCTGGCTTCAAATCCAATGTTTTGTATTGAACCAGGCATCCAGACTGGACTTTGAGCAGCTTCTCATCCTTTAGTGGCAGCCTATGAAAATGTACTTCTTCCTTCTTCGTATAAAATCCATTTGTGCAGCCTGGGGCAATACAATAAACTCCTGACGACGACCGTTTTCTTGTAATGTAAACTACTGGTGCATTGCACGCCATGTTGTTTGTTATTGAGCTTTGGCCCAGGAAGCCGTACCCAATCAGTGACGTCACTGGAAAAGTCCCGGAGCAATGGAAGCGCCCATGGTCATTAGGCACGTATTTCAAAAAGTAAATTCGCGTATCTCGATCGTTTACATTGGAAATAGACTAGATAAATACATTTCCTAATGGTAATATTGTCGCATGGAAAGCAGTTTGAAAAGTGTTTCCATTTCCCTTTAATACACCGCCCCCGACTCCCTTTTCCCGGCACTACAATGCAAACATTCCTGAAAACTTCTCCGTCAGGTTATTCGTGTATTTAACATTTCAGAACACTTTCCGGCCTCCGAGAAGCCGCAGAGCAAATACTTTGCTCTGTGGCCCTCGTAAACAGGCTGGGGGGGGGGGGGGGGGTGGTCAGTGCCACCAAAACTATTGTGTGTGAGTGTTTGTGAGAGTGTGTTTATGTGTGTGGATGTGTGATAGTCTGTCTGTCTGTCTGTCTGTCTGTCTGTCTGTGTGTGTGTGTGTGTGTGTGTGTGTGTGTGTGTGTGTGTGTGGCAGTAAATATGTGTTACCGTCTAAGAGGGGGCAGGAAGTTATTGGTTTACTGTGGAAGAATAAAACAGGGATCCAGAAACCCTGATAGCTTCACCAACAGACCCCAGAAGTTGACTTTCGGTCACAATTAACAGTTGCTTTATTCTATTATTCCAATTGTTCAGGACGTTCTCAATCAACTTCTTCCTAATGACTACATATCATTCTTTTCCATTTTAATTAGGCCATGGCTTTAAAAAATACTATTATGTATAATGTCTAAGGGTTCGGGGACCCCAGTCAAAAGAACCAAATTGCAGCCTAAAATGTCCTAATGTAGTATGGCTTAAAAGGAGATATAGTATGTCGGAAAAATACAAAAAAGGTAGAATTCTTTCTAAAATGTTTAGAAAAAAACCGAAATAGTCTGGCATTCTGAAATCCAGTCATTGCATAAAACCTTTTTCATCTCAGGGCTCACTTACGAATCTAAAAAACGTTTGCGGCCCACATTCAACCATAAACAATATGGAGGCTAAATAAAGTTCCGATTGGTCAATTCAGAACATGTGACATCCTTCTTCCTCATGGGACACGTGTTTTTGACTTAACATAACACACACACACACAACCACACACACACTGCAGCATTTGTTCTGAGGATGTCATATCTGCATAATGGGAGGTTATTATTTTCTACTGATCACACACTGATATAACTGATTGATTAATATTTCTGTTTCTTTCTCAAAATGTGCAGGTTTTCTATATCTAATTCAACTTTATTACCTCATAGAATAATAAATTATGGCACACACACACTTTTTCACACAAACTCAACTCCAGTTTCGTTGAACATTATTTTTATTTCAGCGTTCAGCTTCTCAGCAGCATCAGAGACATTTCAGCCAATCACAGAGGAGGACAATACATATGAACCAATCAGCAACAGGGAGAGCTGTATTGGCCAACCACAACGAGGACATGTATCAATTATTAAATCTGTTATACGGAGAAGATATTAGATCAATGTTTTTAGAATATTTTCTATTCAAGATTTTAACCAATAGGAGCCAAGCTAGCAGATAACGCTGCGTGTACATCGTGTGGGAATCATTTCACACTTTAGGACTATGTTCAGGACACATTTGTATTGTTTTTATTTGGCTGCAGGAAGTTCACCTGAGCGAGTATTTAACTTCCCAAAACTGAAATTATTTCTATGTTTATTTGTAATCCATGTGACGTGAATACAGCATGAAAGCAGCAAGAACAGACCAAACAGTCACAAACAAATAACACAAATACAAATACGACAGTGTTTTCGAGCCATTTTAGTTTTTTAAAAATTATAATAACACAGAGCTGGAGGGGGGGGGGTCATATTCTGAGAATTCTGTATTGATATTAATATTTTAAAATGTATTAAAGTCAAATTACAAGAAAGAAACTGAGAATATCCTCTATGGCAGTGGTTCTCAAATGGGGGTACGCGGATCCCTAGGGGTACGTTGGAGTACTGCAGGGGGTACGTGAGATTTATTTTATGTTAATGAAAGAAAAAAAAAGTAAGGAAGTTTGAGCAGTGTGGGTTTTATATTAATAGAGTTTCACATATTTCAAAACACGAAGTGTAATAACTGTCAGAATGACAAAGGTCCTCAGTGAAGCACAAGCCCGTGTTTCTCACTAAGTAAGTACAACTTATTAAAAAGATCAGTTCAATGCAGCTAATGTCGTCTCAGTGTTATTGCATGATGTTAAAATTGGTTTGCCATGAATTTAGTGATGGATTGTAAACATTTGAAATGTAGCATTTAAGTGTTTCTCAGTTACAATGTTGTTGTTTTAATAAATCAGACACTGATGGTGCAAGGCTGTACTGTACCTCTTTAAATAGGCATTTCTTCCCTAACAATTTGTGTTTGCGCTGATCAGGGGGTACCTGGCTGAATTTAGTTTTCAAAGGGGGTACATTATTTAAAAAAAAAAGTTTGAGAATCACTGCTCTATGGAGCTGAGACAGAGGGTGTTTCTCAATGTCAAGGAAGGATCCTTCAGAGCTACTATTTTAAGGACGTCATCGAGTCTCGCCGAAGGACTGTTCTAATGTCCAGGATGCTTGTAATTCTACCGAGGGCTGAATCCTTCGTTGCGGGAAATTTCGAGGATGCACCAGTGTATCCTTGGCGGTCTTAAAATCCCCACAATGCTTTGCGAACGGACCAATTAACAAAATGAAAGGCGGGGCCTCTCATATGACGCACACTTGCTCGCCTGTTCCATTCTTCGTTCTCCGAATGCCAGGAAGGATTCTTGCCTAGCCTCTGATGGACCCGACTCGGAGCACATATCCTACCAAGGAAGCGTCCTCGACATTGAGAAACACCCTGGATTTAACCACTTTTATTAGTTGGGTAGTTTCCGGGACTTTTAACACCAACTCTGTATTAATAATAATAATATATATTTAACTTAAAATGGCGCACAAACACTTTCGTATAAAACAGTATTTAAGACAAACGGATCCGTGAGGAGACCTCCACGAGGGGACCTACGTGAGGGGACCTCAACGAGGGGACCTGCGTGAGGGGACCTCCACGTTTAAAGTGCATTTCAGACTGAAAGCTTAAAGTCTTCAGTGTAATAATAATAATAATAATATTAATAATAATAACAGTAGTAAGACTTGATCACTTGAGTTCTCCAGAGTTATTGCACAAAAAATAAATCGCAGGTGACAGGAAACGGCAGCGTGATTTTCAACATAAAAGACCTGTGCTTCAAGTTTTCAAAATAAAAGTCAGCGTATAGTAATGGAAACTGTATTGAGAGTACATTATGGTGAGTTGTGGAGATATAACATTATTAAATATCTATTTAAATAAAGAGTAAATACAGTGATTTAAATAGTATCCACAGTAAAGCAGCTCATCGTGAAACTCTGACAAAAAAACAAACGTTTCCAACTATTTTTTAAAGTTATTTACGCGGAGAGGAGGTGAGAGGAAAATAGGAGGAGAGAGGAAGAGAGGTGAGGAGGTAAGGAGAGAGGAGAGGAGGTGAGGGGAGATAGGAAGAGAGGAGAGGAGGTGAGAGGAAGAGAGGAGAGGAGGTGAGGAGAGGAGGTGAGTAGAGAGGAGAGGAGAGAGGAGGTGAGAGAGGAGAGAGGAGAGAGAAGAGGGGAGAGGAAGAGAGGAGAGGAGGTAAGGAGAGAGGAGAGGAGGTGAGGAGAGAGGAGAGGAGCACGAAGATATTTTAAACATCCAGTGTGTTTCAGGGGAATGAATGACGTTGCATATTATTATTGCATATCCACATCTCACTGATATGAGAATACATGTCTGGGTTTGAGTCAGGAGAGGAAATGTCTTTTTCACAAATGTTAATGTGAGGAAGGGTCTGCTGCAAAGTCGTCCTGATATTTCAGAATCTAATGTGGTATTCAGCATTTAGAGAAGCAATGAGTTTCTAAAATATTGAATTGATGGCGCGAACAACCGTCTTTTATGTGAGATTTAGCATTCGTCCACCTGATGCGTCAGCAGCGTGTTTCCATTCACGTGTTTAAATGTGTGGGGAAGTTGGGATTGCTTCATTGCACAACAAAATGTTTACATAAATATAACGCTAAATTACGCAACGAGAATAATCAGCATTCTTTTTTAAAAAGTCCAAATAATACGTGAAAAATGTAGGAATTAATTATTGAAACGTGTACAAAAAAAAAGGGAAAAAAATGAAATATTTAGGAAATAACAATTAAGATTTTCCCTAAAATGTCAAAAATTGGAAAATGTTGTTTGCTTTAAATGTCCCAAAAATATATTAATAATAACAAATGGAAATAAGTCCCTAAATATTTGAATTGGTTTTAGTTTCCTGGAGGATAACAGCCATGCAGGGCCGCCGCTTGCGAACAGGCAACAGCTTGGGACCCGGACCAGAAGGGGGTCCCCCAAAGAAGGCAGATTAAGAAGGTCCACAGCAACGACAACATGAAACACCCTTTAATCTACTGCAACGACATGTCGGGAAACCCCCTCAAGGCGGCCCCATGCATAGCGCGCCGGGGGGGGAGGGGGGGTTGGCTGTGCGTGGTGATGATAGCTGGTTCGAGGGGCCCCCAGTGAATGTTTGCCAAGGGCCCCCACCAACTCTAGAATCGCCACTCCAGCCATGCATCAATTGTCGCCTATAACCCCAACTTCTACTTCCACTAAAAATGGCTGGAAACAAAAGAAAATACAGAATTTAAATTGGAAGAAAAAATATTCATGTTTTTTTTTATAGTTTATTTTTGAAGCACTTTGAAACAAAACGGGGATTTAAAAACGCTTAGAAAACATTCAAATGTGCAGAAAAAATGAAAAAACATGAGAATAATATAAAGTCCGCGGTACTTAGTCCCCGGTACTTAGTCCCCGGTACTTAGTCCCCCCGAACTATTTAGTCCCTGAACTATCTAGTAAATCGCGTTCTCACCGGAATAAGTCCATGAGGGAGAATCTGTTGGTGCGATGGGCTGATGCTAATAATGCTAATGCTAATAATGCTAATGCTAATAATGCTAATGCAAGCAAATAAAATGGCGGCTTCACAAAACTTTTCTTTACGGGGCGTGGTTTGCAATTCGACCAGTCAATCAGAAATAGGAACCTTTTCCTCCCCTGGAAAGTACCACCTCTCTAGCAGGGACCGAAAAGGGGTGAACTCGAGCCGAGGGCGTCCAAAAAAAATAAATAATCAGAGAGAAGATCGCGTTTTTATTGCTTGAAAAGACGAAAAGGAAAAAGGACAAGGACACCCCTCTGTTGGAGGGGCAAAGGAGTCTGGTGGGATTCTGTTCGCCGCCAGCAAAGCGTGATCCTGTGACGGAAAGTGTACTGCCGGCGAGCCTTGACGGGGGGGGGGGCTAGTGGGGGGCTAGTGGGGGGCTAGTGGAGCACGCGTGTGAACTGCGAGCGCCGGAGCCTCGCAGCGGAGAAACTGAGGCTCCGTGGTAAACTGCGTTAACATGAAGAGCCGTTTGGGAGCCGAAAGAGCCGGCTCTTCTTAGTGAGCCGAGCCAAATGATCCGGAGTTCCCTTCACTAATACGTAGAGAGAGAGTATCTATAAGGGGCGGCTCAATTCAAAATTCAAGTCATGTGACACGACGTGACGTCACCCCGGGCTCTCGGGGTGGATGCCCTCTCAGCCCTGGTCTGGCGGAAACACTGGTTCTCATGAACTAAGTAAGGGTGAAAGCGCCTTATGATGCATTATGCTTTTACTTTGAAAGTGTATTTTTTTTATGTCACAATTTCTTTATTTTCATGCTTTAACTTCAGCGAGAGAAACCCCGCTGGACACAACATGTAATAATAATATAATGATAAAAACATGAACAACTTCTGCTGCAGGAGTGAGTGTCCTGGATCAGAGAAGCTTTTATTTTGAAAATCCATAAAGTCACATTTAGATGATTTAAACTCGACTGGACGGCAGACGTAAATGATGATAAGAGAAACAATCAGCTTCATTGAGATGTAAATAAAAACACTTTTATTTTGAAACATGTCGTGGATTTTCATGCAACTGAAAATAAATATGTTAGTTTTATCAAATTAAACTTAAAAACATGTTTCTCTATACTTTCTGAAATGAACTTCTCTTTTTTTAAACAATCCTCACTCCAATCAATTCTGTCTTCTAAATATGTAGATCTCCAGAGTTAACAGAGCAGCAGCATTATATGTGATATCAGGATCTCTCTGTTGCAGCTGTGTCGGATGCATGAGTGTGTTCATTGATGTCCTCTCTGCAGTCGAGCAGCTGCTGATCGTCTGAATCTGAAACAGAGTTCACTATCCATCGATAACTCAATAAAAATAATCTACAGCTGAAATGTTTGTCAGGTCTGATCTCTCGTCTTTTGCTCCTCTGGTGTTCTGCAGGACAGAAACATGAAGAGTCTCCTCAGGTGAGCACTGACCCCTGGTGGAGGCTGCTGGTACTGCAGGACACTGCTTTAGAGTCAGAGACCTCACTAATAACAGATTGAACTGCAGGTGATAAAACGACAAGCCAACACCTAGAGATACTTCATCACTGCTTAGTGACTGGACATCGTCTTCATCAATCGTCTTCATCATCGTCTTCATCAGAAACACTGACTTTAAACAAACAATGAAAAGCCGTGCAAAAACAAGGAAGCTGCAGGAGCAGGAGGAGGAGGAGGAGGAGGAACGCAGGTTAGGAGGAAATCACTCAAACAAACAGGAACACAGTTTGAAATGAGAAAGTCTTAAATCTGAAAGAACTAAAATATTTAAAAAGTCCATTTTATTCTCTGAGATTAAGATGTGAAATCTCTCTGTGTTTTATTTTTATGAGATTAAAGTAAAACGTAATACTTATACAATTGTTTAGTGGCTGTAACGGGGACATTCTTTACAACATGGTAAATAATGCACATCAGCAGGGGGTCCAAACTACGGCCCGCGGGCCATTTTGAGTCGGCCCTCACTCAGCAAATTCAAAAAGTACAATGACTTTAGTATAATGCAATTCTGCTTCTCTTAAACTGTACTTCTTAAATATATATATTACACAGTATTCATGTGTTCATAAGAGCCCCATTTTCAAATGAATCCAGTCGATTAAAGTTGGAAACAAAATCTAACAAAGCTCAAAAACACATTTACAGATCAAGCTTGAAATAAACGTTCATATTTCCTCTGATCATCGATCTGAAGCTCCTGTTTGAAGAAGGAGCTGCCAACACAATGCATGGCGCTTTTCCACTGCAGCACGGAGCACGCTTTGAGCGCGCAGGGCCAAGCCCACCAGGAGTAGTTCCACCAGGGCTTGTTCACCTTTTTTCTGGCCCTCCAACAGCCAGGCTGAGTATGCTAAACTAGAGACGTAAACACTCTCGACTGCTGATTGGTCAGAGAGAATCGCTGGCTCGGGGGCTACAACTACAACAAGATGAACATATTTGACCGTGATCTAATTGTAATACAGGTTTCTAAATGATGCTGAAGTAACAACATACTGATACCGGTTAGTAAAAACCATGAATTCATGCTTTGACAGGTCTGCAGACAGACGGCAGAGAAACACCTTTTAAAATGCGTGTTTTCTGAATGGAGATCGGATCGATCGGCTAAGCTAACGTGGTATATGCTCCGACCGTCCACACTCACAACAACGGCCTACAGACAGAAATAAACCAGCCACTGTAATGTCTGCTATTTAACGGCTGGTTAACTGCTGGTTAGCTGCCGGTTAACTGCCGGTTAACTGCTGGTTAGCTGCTGGTTAACTGCTGGTTAACTGCTTATATGCTTAGCTTAAATGCCTGAAGATTGTTATTTAAAATTAAACTGAAACAACAGTTAATAAACTTAAACTGTTTACCTGAAATAAAGTGCTTAGGCTGCAT
>NW_027261997.1:0-30392 GCF_902827115.2 Pseudochaenichthys georgianus | reverse complement strand
CCAAACCACATCATGTTCTAAACCACATCATGTTACAAATCACATCATGTTCTAAACCACATCATGTTCTAAACCACCACATCATGTTCTATCTAAACCACATCATGTTCTAAACCACATCATGTTCTAAACCACATCATGTTCCAAACCACATCATGTTCCAAACCACATCATTTTCCAAACCACATCATGTTCCAAACCACATCATGTTCTAAACCACATCATGTTCCAAACCACATCATGTTCTAAACCACATAATGCTCCAAACCACATCATGTCCTAAACCACATAATGCTCCAAACCACATCATGTTCTAAACCACATCATGTTCTAAAACTTATCATGTTCTAAACCACATCATGTTCCAAACCACATCATGTTCCAAACCACATCATGTTCTAAACCACATCATGTTCTAAACCACATCATGTTCCAAACCACATCATGTTCTAAACCACCACATTATGTTCTAAACCACATCATGTTCTAAACCACATCATGTTTCAAACCACCACATCATGTTCTAAACCACATCATGTTCTAAACCACATCATGTTCTAAACCACATCATGTTCCAAACCACATCATGTTCTAAACCACCACATTATGTTCTAAACCACATCATGTTCCAAACCACATCATGTTCTAAACCACATCATGTTCTAAACCACATCATGTTCTAAACCACATCATGTTCCAAACCACATCATGTTCTAAACCACCACATTATGTTCCAAACCACATCATGTTCTAAACCACATCATGTTCCAAACCACATCATGTTCTAAACCACATCATGTTCCAAACCACATCATGTTCTAAACCACCACATTATGTTCCAAACCACATCATGTTCTAAACCACATCATGTTCCAAACCACATCATGTAATAAACCACATCATGTTCTAAACCACATCATGTTCCAAACCACATCATGTTCCAAACCACATCATGTTCTAAACCACATCATGTTCTAAACCACATCATGTTCCAAACCACATCATGTTCTAAACCACATCATGTTCCAAACCACATCATGTTCTAAACCACATCATGTTCTAAACCACATCATGTTCTAAACCACATCATGTTCCAAACCACATCATGTTCTAAACCACCACATCATGTTCTATCTAAACCACATCATGTTCTAAACCACATCATGTTCTAACCCACATCATGTTCTAAACCACATCATGTTCCAAACCACATCATGTTTCAAACCACATCATGTTCTAAACCACATCATGTTCCAAACCACATCATGTTCTAAACCACATCATGTTCCAAACCACATCATGTTCTAAACCACATCATGTTCCAAACCACATCATGTTCTAAACCACATCATGTTCCAAACCACATCATGTTCCAAACCACATCATGTTCTAAACCACATCATGTTCCAAACCACATCATGTTCCAAACCACATCATGTTCTAAACCACATCATGTTCCAAACCACCACATCATGTTCTAAACCACCACATCATGTTCCAAACCACATCATGTTCCAAACCACATCATGTTCTAAACCACATCATGTTCTAAACCACATCATCTTCCAAACCACATCATGTTCTAAACCACATCATGTTCCAAACCACATCATGTTCTAAACCACATCATGTTCCAAATCACATCATGTTCTAAACCACATCATGTTCTAAACCACCACATCATGTTCTATCTAAACCACATCATGTTCTAAACCACATCATGTTCTAAACCACATCATGTTCCAAACCACATCATGTTCCAAACCACATCATTTTCCAAACCACATCATGTTCCAAACCACATCATGTTCTAAACCACATCATGTTCCAAACCACATCATGTTCTAAACCACATCATGTTCTAAACCACATCATGTTCCAAACCACATCATGTTCTAAACCACCACATCATGTTCTATCTAAACCACATCATGTTCTAAACCACATCATGTTCTAACCCACATCATGTTCTAAACCACATCATGTTCCAAACCACATCATGTTCCAAACCACATCATGTTCTAAACCACATCATGTTCCAAACCACATCATGTTCTAAACCACATCATGTTCCAAACCACATCATGTTCTAAACCACATCATGTTCCAAACCACATCATGTTCTAAACCACATCATGTTCCAAACCACATCATGTTCCAAACCACATCATGTTCTAAACCACATCATGTTCCAAACCACATCATGTTCTAAACCACATCATGTTCTAAACCACATCATGTTCCAAACCACCACATCATGTTCTAAACCACCACATCATGTTCCAAACCACATCATGTTCCAAACCACATCATGTTCTAAACCACATCATGTTCTAAACCACATCATCTTCCAAACCACATCATGTTCTAAACCACATCATGTTCCAAACCACATCATGTTCTAAACCACATCATGTTCCAAATCACATCATGTTCTAAACCACATCATGTTCTAAACCACCACATCATGTTCTATCTAAACCACATCATGTTCTAAACCACATCATGTTCTAAACCACATCATGTTCCAAACCACATCATTTTCCAAACCACATCATGTTCCAAACCACATCATGTTCTAAACCACATCATGTTCCAAACCACATCATGTTCTAAACCACATAATGCTCCAAACCACATCATGTCCTAAACCACATAATGCTCCAAACCACATCATGTTCTAAACCACATCATGTTCTAAAACTTATCATGTTCTAAACCACATCATGTTCCAAACCACATCATGTTCCAAACCACATCATGTTCTAAACCACATCATGTTCTAAACCACATCATGTTCCAAACCACATCATGTTCTAAACCACCACATTATGTTCTAAACCACATCATGTTCTAAACCACATCATGTTTCAAACCACCACATCATGTTCTAAACCACATCATGTTCTAAACCACATCATGTTCCAAACCACATCTTGTTCTAAACCACCACATTATGTTCTAAACCACATCATGTTCTAAACCACATCATGTTTCAAACCACCACATCATGTTCTAAACCACAACATGTTCCGAACCACATCATGTTCTAAACCACATCATGTTCTAAACCACATCATGTTCCAAACCACATCATGTTCCAAACCACATCATGTTCCAAACCACATCATGTTCCAAACCACATCATGTTCTAAACCACATCATGTTCCAAACCACATCATGTTCTAAACCACATCATGTTCCAAACCACATCATGTAATAAACCACATCATGTTCTAAACCACATCATGTTCCAACCCACATCATGTTCCAAACCACATCATGTTCTAAACCACATCATGTTCTAAACCACATCATGTTCCAAACCACATCATGTTCTAAACCACATCATGTTCCAAACCACATCATGTTCTAAACCACATCATGTTCCAAACCACATCATGTTCTAAACCACATCATGTTCTAAACCACATCATGTTCCAAACCACCACATCATGTTCTAAACCACCACATCATGTTCCAAACCACATCATGTTCCAAACCACATCATGTTCTAAACCACATCATGTTCTAAACCACATCATCTTCCAAACCACATCATGTTCTAAACCACATCATGTTCCAAACCACATCATGTTCTAAACCACATCATGTTCCAAATCACATCATGTTCTAAACCACATCATGTTCTAAACCACATCATGTTCCAAACCACCACATCATGTTCTAAACCACCACATCATGTTCTATCTAAACCACATCATGTTCTAAACCACATCATGTTCTAACCCACATCATGTTCTAAACCACATCATGTTCTAAACCACCACATCATGTTCTATCTAAACCACATCATGTTCTAAACCACATCATGTTCTAACCCACATCATGTTCTAAACCACATCATGTTCCAAACCACATCATGTTCTAAACCACATCATGTTCCAAACCACATCATGTTCTAAACCACATCATGTTCCAAACCACATCATGTTCCAAACCACATCATTTTCCAAACCACATCATGTTCCAAACCACATCATGTTCTAAACCACATCATGTTCCAAACCACATCATGTTCTAAACCACATCATGTTCTTTGGTGGTTTAGAACATGATGTGGTGGTTTGGAACATGATGTGGTTTAGAACATGATGTTCCAAACCACATCATGTTCCAAACCACATCATGTTCTAAACCACATCATGTTCTAAACCACATCAAGTTCCAAACCACCACATCATGTTCTAAACCACCACAATGTGGCCCTCTCCGGGACTCAGCACGCCACAAAATCATGGCTGTCGAAATGACATTCCCCCAGGATCCCCTCAACCAAACAGTCATAAGCATACAAGCTATCCCCTGGTTCCCCCTTTGCTTTCCCCTACCAGGACCAGCTCACCCCCGGAACCTAGGTCTGGCTCCAGTAATGAATCTGAGTGGGAATCAGAATCCTTGATTTCGGCTGACTATCTAGAAAACCAAACCCCCATGATCCCCTCTACCTATAAACAACATACACATTTTCCAGCATTTGTCCAAACTCCTTAAAAAACCTTATTTGACCCTATGTCGAATAAACATTTGCATACACCCATCCACAGATCCTCAGGCCCGTGCACCCATTCTCAACCGAGAATCCTAAACCCTACCCCTACACAAAACCTAACCCTGCCAGTGCCGCTGATCTGGATTGACTTACACCACACACACCACAGAAAGTACACCCTACACTATTTAACTTACATGAAGTACATTGTCCCACTCAAACTTTCCACATACATAACACTACCACGGTAAATATACAGTCGTTTCCCATCATGATTTCACCAACATTCTGAGCCAGACATTATTTAGTTGGTTGTGTCCCCAGCCGGATTCAAACCCGGGTCTCCCAGGTGTGGGAGCGGTGGCATATCCCTTCAGCCATCCTTCCTAGTCAGGAGCTTACAAACTCCCTTACTGACTTACCCCCTTTCCTTTCCTCTACCCAGTCCTACTTATCCCCGGCCAGATCCAATCAGATCATGACATACCGTTTTCCCGCCAAGAACATGGGCCCTACCCCCCGCCCAATCACCTGATACTATTTAACTCTCTGTCATAGGCCTACTCTAGCCTCTTGATTTCTTATAAGCCTCCACAGCTGTGCTGCTCTCCACTTTCCTCCTGAAGAAGGTACACCGTATCGAAACGTCGAGGAGCCTCTTCACTCACCTCAACGGAACGGTACTCTGTTTTTAAATTTACCAAGTGCTTTTAAATGCAAGCTTTTTTTTAAAAACCTTCCTAATTTGTGCTAAAATAAAGTTTGAACTTTTAACTGTTGGGTTGGGCTCTGTCCCATTTTTGGAAGCACTTTATCTGTCTTGCACCAAACGGACACTTCCTCTCCGCCACCTGGAACCAAGAGGAGATATATATAACTATCCCACTCGGACCTGCACAAAAGAAAACCAACAAAGACTTCTGCAGCAGGCCCCACTGCAACCATTCCAGGTGAGAGCCCACACAATATTTTGAGATGTTCAGACCCAGAGCTCAGTACGTGCGGTTGAGTGGAGGTGGAGAACATGCACAGCCCACACACACTGACTCATATCCCAGCCAAACACAAACACCCTACACACCATTAGACGCAGCCACCAGAAAAACTACAAAATATTACCTCACACTCATTCAGGCCACTCACCATAAGTTCACTACAGACCAAGCCATTTCCACACACACATTCCCCCCAGGTATGCTGAGGCAAGTCACCAGACTCTCTGCTTTTATTAAACCATCCACCCCCACTGAATACACACATACACAGATACATGCAAACACAATAAACTGGATGCACACGAACATGCTCATTTTACAACAACATTACTCAAACACATTACATACACCCACATCCTCCCCCTTCAACCCCTTAGCGTTCCAGATTGCCACAGGGTGGGCGAGAAAGCGGTACGGACCCAGACTGACCACCCTAACATTAACCCCTGTACACACCTCTTTAAACCCCTCTTCTAAACCTAGGCCCTTCCCCCTGACTGCTGCCACCCCGGCTGTTCCCTCCCCTCCCCTCCCCTCCATTCCCATCCCCCCCTCCCCAGCTGACTGTTAGGACACACCTCTCCCCCAAATACTGTCATAACATCACCTCTCCTCTGTGTCTCCCCTCTACAGGCGATGCTGGTCTCCGGTCGGGCTCGGCCGGTCAGCGGGTCCCCTCAGACCAAACCCAAAATCCGGGAGGGTCCATGATGAAAGGGACTAAGATGGTCACTCTTAACCACCCACAAACCCAATCTGACCCCTCCCTGGATTCCTCTGTTGGGCTCCCGTTGCCCGGCGGGCCCTCTCCGGGACTCAGCACGCCACAAAAACATGGCTGCTGTCGAAATGACATTCCCCCAGGATCCCCTCAACCAAACAGTCATAAGCATACAAGCTATCCCCTGGTTCCCCATTTGCTTTCCCCTACCAGGACCAGCTCACCCCCGGAACCTAGGTCTGGCTCCAGTAATGAATCTGAGTGGGAATCAGAATCCCTGATTTCGGCTGATTATTTAGAAAACCAAACCCCCATGATCCCCTCTACCTATAAACAACATACACATTTTCCAGCATTTGTCCAAACTCCTTAAAAAACCTTATTTGACCCTATGTTGAATAACACTTGCATACACCCATCCACAGATCCTCAGGCCCGTGCACCCATTCTCAACTGAGAATCCTAAACCCTACCCCTACACAAAACCTAACCCTAACTAATTCAATCCACCACTCACAAATAATCAACTACACCTTCACCAACAATACTTTTCCACAGGGGATGATGAAAAAGGTGCACGGCTTAACAGCATTCATCAAACCCGCTACACCCAACAGTACAACATTTGACAAAGTACAACAGAACACCAACACCTGGATGCACAACAACATGACGATACTCAGACACCATTATGACCAGGTTATTGCTGTGGAGCTAGCGCACCTCCCTCCCTTTAACCAGGCTGCCTTTGATAGGTCTGCCCAGTGGGGTCGGGCGAGGTATGCCCGCAGACTCAGGCCCTCCTCCCTATCCACCTTGAGGGACCTCCTAACCAGGGGGCCCCCAGCTGAGGAGGGCCCTGCGGCGCCCTTGTTTGCCCCCTCTGACTTTCCTCCTCTTCTTCCTCCTCTTCATCCACCAGCAGCCAATCTGCCCCTCCACACTCATCACTCTGCTCACCCCCCTCCCCATCCTCATCCCTCTTCTCCCTGCTCTCCCCCCCCCCTGCTCCAGTTCCTATTCCCTCAACTCACCTTTTTAACCCCTACCCTGCCCCTAATCCTAAACCGAAGGCCTCCCTCTCCTCGCCTAATCCTAATCTCACCCCAGTCCCTAAACCCAACCTCACCCCAAGCCCTAAACCCAACCCCACTCTCCCTCCTGCCTCATCACCCCCTGACCCTCTCCCTCACCTCCCCCTTCCTCCTCCCCCCATTTCCTCTCTCCCCACCTGGCCCAAATACAAACCTCCCACTAACCCCCCTTCTCAACTGACTCCTCACCCCTCTTCCTTCCCTACTTCTCTTTCTACTTCCTTGGGCCTCTGTGCGTCGGGGGGGAGGGCTGTGGCGGGGGGCCTGGGGGTGCTTCCTCTGCCCCTGCCTCAGCGCACTCTTGGGAACCGGTTGCGGATTGAGGTCCATCCGCTCCCTCGGACGGTGCTCGACCGTCTGGGGGCCGATGGGACTGGGTTCTTGACCTGGCCCTCCGTCTCTCCTTCCTCCCCTCCCTCCGTGCCACCCTCCCCACAGAGAGTAGATACCCCGTTAATGCAGACACCTACCTCCCCCTCCCATCTCATTTCCATCTCTTCACCTCCCTCTCCACCCTCCATACAGATATACAGCAATGTCGCTCTCCCCTGCAGTAACACTATCTCCTCTTCTTCACCTCCAGTTCTACACAACAACCAGCAGAGGGAGCCAGAGCGGTTTGCTGTGGAGCCCCTGCAAAGCATACTGAGCCCTGAGGTGGATGTAAACATAACATCAGTGATGATCAAAGGCCCACTGAGAGTCAGTTTGACTTCAAGCCTAACATCTGAGACATCCACCTCCCACTCCACAGGGGTCTCTGCAGCGGCACCTGGCTCCCCCACACGCCCAGAACCTCACACACATCCCAGAACCTTCAAGAAACTGCAGGTATGGTCGTTGGAGTTGCTGAAGAGGACCCTCATTGTCGGGGACTCCAATCTCTCCCGCATCCCCCCCTTTACAGACCCCCACCTTCAGATAGATAGCTTTCCGGGCGCTAAATTCCATCACATAACTTCGATTCTCAGTAAACTTCCCCCATGTCACAACACCTCACAAGTCATAATATCAGTAGGACTCAATAATGGACTCTCAGACACCGCACTCTCATCTTCTATTAAACAGCTGCACGCCATGTGGAAACAGAGCACTCTCTGCTTTCCAAACGCCACCATTTACATCCCCATCATAAACTTTTCCAACAGTCTGACCATCCACCAGCATACTGCACTCACCAGCACTCACACATTGGCGCCCCCTTCCACACAGCACACACAACATTAGCCAGTACTAAACCACATCATGTTCTAAACCACATCATGTTCTAAACCACATCATGTTCTAAACCACATCATGTTCCAAACCACATCATGTGGTTTAGAACATGATGTGGTTTGGAACATGATGTGGTTTGGAACATGATGTGGTTTGGAACATGATGTGGTTTAGAACATGATGTGGTTTGGAACATGATGTTTAGAACATGATGTGGTTTGGAACATGATGTGGTTTGGAACATGATGTGGTTTGGAACATGATGTGGTTTAGAACATGATGTGGTTTGGAACATGATGTGGTTTGGAACATGATGTGGTTTAGAACATGATGTGGTTTGGAACATGATGTGGTTTGGAACATGATGTGGTTTAGAACATGATGTGGTTTGGAACATGATGTGGTTTGGAACATGATGTGGTTTAGAACATGATGTGGTTTGGAACATGATGTGGTTTGGAACATGATGTGGTTTGGAACATGATGTGGTTTAGAACATGATGTGGTTTGGAACATGATGTTGTTTAGAACATGATGTGGTGGTTTAGAACTTGATGTGGTCGTTTGGAACATGAAGTGTTTTAGTACATGATGTGGTTTAGAACATGATGTGGTTTAGAACATGATGTGGTTTGGACCATGATGTGGTTTGGACCATGATGTGGTTTAGACCATGATGTGGTTTAGAACATGATGTGGTTTAGTACATGATGTGGTTTAGAACATGATGTGGTTTAGAACATGATGTGGTTTAGTACATGATGTGGTTTAGTACATGATGTGGTTTAGAACATGATGTGGTTTAGTACATGATGTGGTTTAGTACATGATGTGGGTTAGAACATGACATGGCGTTTAATCACGGCAGCATTTAGCTATGTTTTTCAAATATTTCTATATATCTGAGACCTATAATATATGCCTAAAAATAGTGTAATAGGACCCCTTTAAAGCAAAGCATTCCACCGTGTTAACCTCACCTACAACTCCATTGTCTTTGAGGCCTGCAAACCTCTGCATGGCCTTCACAGCGTTAGTGACAGCTGTCCAGGCCTGCAGCTGCCCAGTGGAGGGGTCTGAGGGTGGGAGGTAGCCATACTTCATCAACCAATCCTATCAGAAGAAAATAGTGTTACTCCGACTGCTGTTATAGATGCACCGCGGCATTGAGTAGTAAAAGCAAAGGGTTATAATCATGTCATGCACAACATTTTGAAACACTTGAAAAACAAAAAAAGTAAAACTGGCTTTATTTGTTAGAATAGGATTTGTGTTAAATAAAACTTTGTCTTCAGTTTTATTGCCATAGAAATACCTCTCCAGTATAGCTAGCTAACAAGATCATTTAGCTAGGCGCCGTCTTTTCAGACAGAGTATCCACAGTGTGTCAAAAGAGATGACCTTTCCATGTTCTCTGTATGGAGTCAGGTCAGGGTTATTGCAGATTATAGATTATAAATAAATCATTTAGGGACAAGGGGGTGAGATTAAATAAATTATACTTCTTCTCACTCCTTTTCGAACACTAGATGTGGCACTGTTTATGTTGCTGTTGTTGTTGTTGTTGTTGTAAATGTAATTTTTGTTTTGATTTCTCTTACATGACTATGCACTGCAACATTTGTTTTATAATTATTTATTTTACTTGTTCAAAATAAATGTATCAATCAATCAAAAGGTCAATCTCAATATTAATGAATGCACACAGGACTCGTGTTTTGTTTTATAAATACATGAATATGATTGCATCAATGCTCTGTAAGATCTTGGCATGCATGAATCAAAGGTTTTATTGGGCACAAAGCTACAGTGTAGAAATGGCAATGAAATTCTTCTGACCTGAGCTCCTCCAACAATGCAACACATATATTATGTAAACAACCCAATTTGTGTTCTGTGAAACTAAAAAGGATATAATATATTATTTTGAAGGACAGTTGACAGGAAATTGTTGTTGTTATGGAAACAACATTACGGAGAAAACGTAATATTTTCTACATATAAAGACAGAGAAAGTAAAGAACAAAGTCTGAAGATATCAGTACAGTATCATAGTACTGTAACATAATTGTTTTTGGTACTTTCATTGCAGTTGTATGTCTTAAATGTAATGTAAATGTTGCCTTCGTGTGTGGTTCGGGGCCATCTTCATGCGAAATTCACAATTCCATATTCGTGTGTCCATCGGGTGTCAATTTCGGGACAGTGTGACAGGGCCTTTACCACCAGTTTGGTGCCCTCATCTTCAGTGGGTGTCGCGGGTGCAGAGGAGGGTGTGGGGGTCACATCAGCAGTAGAAGATGTTTGCATCCATCCATTGCTCAGACACAAAACGATAATCCACATCTTCATCTTGGAAGCATTTTCTTTTGGCTCAAATATTTACTTTGAAATCTTTAGCACCATTTGTAAATCCATCTGAGGTCATTCTCCATCCCTGTAGGGGAAAAAAAGGTTGGAGATGAAATTGCAGCAGTGAATACATCAATTATTACATGTCACTTGTTAAACGCTTTTATCCAAAGCGACTTACATACATTCAGTACTGTGGCCAATCCCCACAGGAGCACTTTGGGGTGAAGTGTCTCAGGGACACAACGACATGCTGACTGCAGTGGGGTTTGAACCTGCTATCCTCTGATTCGAAGATCAGCGCACAATCCACTGAGCCACAGCCTCCCGGTAATGGAAATGTTATTGCAAATGAGTCCAATATTGGTAATACAAGAACATGTTAAAGTAATTGTTGGTAGAATATTAAGCAAGACAGAAGACACATTCCCTATTGAGTGTTATCAGCCCATGTAATGGCTGTTATTCTGTTATGATGTTCTCTCTACTAGTATGTTAATCCTAACTGGCCAAACTGCACGTAATGACGGCAGGTTATGAAACTGAAATGGCTGCGGTTTTGAACCTGTGGTTAAAGTTGTGGATTCAAACAAAACTACTATGTTGCTATGTTTAAAAAAAGATCAACAGTTGTGCTAAAACAAATATGTTTCTTATATCAGTTAAGTTTCATATGTCGGAGTACGGAACCTACTCGAAATGCAGCAGGAAGCTTCCATGAGGCTGGTTCCTGTTGAGACAGCCGTTCAACAGGCCGACAACATCTTTATGGATTGAACCTGTTATTAATATTTTTTGGGCCATGGAGCAACCTTGTCATTCATATGGACTGGTCTTTGTGTCTACCTGATGTCAGTTCTTTGAGCTGTTTCTAGTTTCCATGAACTCCTGAGAAAGATGTATGTCTCTTTAGTCCAAAATGCTTTAGGATGTTCACCATAGTCTCGAACTGTGTCTGTCTGCTGCTTTTGTTCATCTGCAGGTAGTGGACAATGTACCTTTGCAGTAAACAGTGTACAGCTTTTCACAGCTGTCTGCTGTGGCTGAAAACCAGTGAAGGAAAACAATGACAGCAGCCGGACAGAGAGAACTTTGAGTAGGTGGAGTCATCACTACAAAGCACCTTGTCACAATGTGTTCAGATCATCACAATACGTTATTTAAAATATATTGATTATAACTGCTTTAGGTGCCCCAGATGTAGCATCTACACACATTGGTCACATCCAGAGTTGGGTGTAACGCGTTACAAAGTAAAGTTACATTACTCTGTTACCGACAAAAGTAATATTATTACAGTAACGCGTCAACGGAGTAATGTAACACGTTACTTTTATAATTCAGTAATCACACCACAGTTAGCCTACTAACATAAATAATTACTAGACAACATCAAACCTCAACAAGCACCTGCAAAGACAACATGGGAGGACCTCCGAATCCAGAGTGAGGATGTCGAGTAAAGTAACGAGTAACACTGTAGGTGCGCCGCATTTGCGCTTCAGATGAGGCTCCCTCCGCAAAATGAAGCACCCTCCGCAGTCTGCTTGTTCTGCCTGTAGGGTGGGGCGGCCCTGCGAGTAAAGTAACGAGTAAAGTAACGCGTAAAGCAACGAGTAAAGCAGCTCGTAAAGCAACGCGTAAAGCAACGAGTAAAGCAGCGCGCAAAGCAGCGCGCAAAGCAGCGCGCAAAGCAGCGCGCAAAGCAACGAATAAAGCAACGAGTAAAGCAACTGTAACGACTGAATGAACACAAGTGGAGGACTCAATAGCACGACTCAGAGACAGAGGATTAGGATGCAAAAAAGGTCTTTATATCCAAGGTTCGGTACACGGGAGATCAGTCAATAAGCAGTACTCGAGTTGAGAGGGGATGAGGGGGGATGGCATCCCCCCTGAAATAAAAACGGTCAAAATCATCCCCCTTCTAAAACTGCCATTCCCCCTTTCCATCCCTTATGTAATTTTATCAATGACCGTGGCACTGGTATTACTGCTATTTCAACATTATTTTTGCGCATTTTAAGTAAAATACTGTGGGCGAGGGAGCACGCACACACGCAATGACATTTTTACCAAGTCACTGACGCTATACTATGCGAGTGCCCTAGAGGGCGCCAGAGCGCCGTGATGCGCCTGTTTGATCGATGCCAGAAGCGCAGGTAACGGTCATCACAATGGCCAAGCGACCAGGAGGACAACGCGATCTGAGGGACTTCATATTTAAAAAGACTAAAAATAACATTTCAGGTAAGTCAAGAGTCAGTAATCTTAGTCATTACTCACTACTTTAGTCACCAAAGGTGGAATCTATGGACATAAGCAGCAATAACAACTTAGTTTGGAGTTTAGCTACGTTTTTGTCTCGTGTTAGCTAGCTGGTAAGACTCAAAACTGTTGATGAAATGATACCACCAGCACCAGAAGAGCTGCAACCCCTCCTTCAAGCAGTGAACACTCTGGTCATCTCCACAGCTGAGTGTGAACGTGGGTTTAGTCAGATGAACATTTTAACCACAACTAGAAGCTCCCTAGAGGTAAAAAGCATGTCAGCCTTGCTTTTCATCAAGTGTGTTGGCCCTACACTGAACAAGTTCAGAACTTCAGACCAGATGTATATGTCAAGACTTGGCTTCAAAGACCTAAAAGCATGATTATGAAAATCTTTGGAAACTTCTATGAGATGGGGGAGAGTGGAGTAGGCAGCCATTGACAACATTGGTACTATTTTGTATTGTCTGTATAATCTTTTAATATATTTTCATATTTTGTAAACAATTTCAATTTGCACTTAATGCCCTGTTAAAAAAATTAACATTGGGAATGTTAACATAAAATATTTCTACAGGTGCCCCATAGAGAGCATCCTGACCTTCTTCAGGTGCACCATAGAGAGCATCCTGACCTTCTTCAGGTGCTCCATAAGAGAGCATCCTGACTGGCTGCATCACGGCCTGGTATGGCAGCTGCACCGCCCTCAATCGTAATGCTTCACAGAGGGTGGTGAAAGCCGCACAGCACATCACCAGGACGGAGCTGCCATCCATGGAGGACCTCTACTCCCAGCGGCTCAGGAAGAAAGCCCTCAGGATTACAAAAGACCCCCATCACCCCAGCCACAAACTGTTCTGTCTGCTGCCGTCTGGCAGGCGGTACTGCAGCATCCGGACTAAAACCACCAGACTCAGGGACAGCTTCATCCCACAGGCCATAAGACCGTTAAACAACTGAACTTGAAACAACATACATAACATTCATCTGGCTGCTACTTAGGAATTATTTATCTAATATATCATATTTCAATCACCTGTATATATAGACTCTTATTTCACTATTTTTCTTTTTCTATTTACTTGCACTATATTTTTCTGTTTTTCTGTGTTATTGTGTTGCCTGTGACCTAAGATTTTCATCGTCATAACTACACTGTAGCTATGTTCGTAGGATAAATAAAAACCTTGAACCTTGAATTTATTAGAAAAGTGGGCTTATTAACACATACTGTGTTATATAGGCTCACATATATATTTAAGAAGTACAATATAAGACAAGCACAAGTTTCAGGTGGGGGCCATATATCATTATACTTTAAGAATTTGCTGAGGGCCAATTATGGCGCGTTTCCACTGCAGCGGGTAGCTCGCTTTAAGCGTGCCGAGCCGTGCGGGGCCCGTTTTTGGTTGCGTTTCCACTTGGCCTAGTTTTGGCCCGGGGCTACTTTTTCACCTTTTTTCTGGCCCGACTAAATCGTGGTTCTAGGGCCAGGAACAACCAGGCTGAGTCGGGCTGAGTATGCTAAACTAGAGAGAGGATCGCTGGCAAGGGTGCTACAACTACAACAAGATGAACATATTTGACCGTGATTTAATTATAATACACGTTTCAAAATGATGCCGAAGTAACAACATACTGATACCGGTTAGTAAAAACCATGAATTAATGCTTTGACAAGTCTGCAGACAGACGGCAGGCGAACAACCCTTTTAAAATGCGTGTTTTCTAAATGTAGCTTGGCTAAGCTAACGTTGTATATGCTCCGACCGTCCACACTCACAGCAACGGCCTATACAGACATAAATAAAGCAGCGACTGTATTCACCATGACACAGGCAGTCTGTGGTTTGTACTTGTTTAACTTTTGTCTAGTTTCTGAACAGATATGAAGAGCTGTGAGCTCTGAGTGCTAAGAGCTAACGGCTGTGTTGTTTTTTGGGGCGCTCATTGAAGATGACGTCACGGCTCCGCCTACACTGTGTTACTATAGTTACTGCCCCAGTTCCTAAACTGTAATGGAAACGCAGCATTAAAGTGAGCCGGGCATAATAAGGCCTAACCAAACCGAGCGAGGCCGAGCGAGGGCTGCAGTGGAAACGCGCCATTAGAAATGGACAATGGGCCGCATTTGGCCCCCGGGCCGTAGTTTGGACACCCCTGGTTTAGAGGTTTAGTTTTGATGCTGTTGTGGGGAGGTTTTTCCCAGGAAGTCGCGGAGAGACGGAGCGGCTGCACGTTGTTGTTTGGGCCCCCTTTTTCCACCTGCCCAGTTGTGCTGTGACAGGGACCTGCTTCCACTTGTCGTGTGCTGCTGTCCTGGCGAGATTTTACCCCGGGGGGCGTAACGGAGAGACCGGAGCGGCTTCGCGTTCGGGCTGCGGCCTGCGGCCTGCTTTACACCTGCTGTAGCGGAGGCCTGTATCCACCTGCTCCACCTGTCGTGCTCTACGGTGCCGAGGACGTTTTACCACGGGGATATCGCTGAGAGACCGGAGCGCCTCTACGCCTCGAGCTGATCCTGCTTCGCCTATCCTGCTGTACTGAGGAGGTTCTGCACCGGGGATATCGCGAGGAGAACGGAGCGCCTCCACATTTCGGGCCTGCTTGCACGCCTATCCGGATGCTCTGCTGGTCTGGGAAAATGGCCCATATCGGGATTCTGCTGTGCCTGTTAACTGTTTTGGACTATGAGAAGATCTCTAGTCACCCTGAGAAGACTACTGGATTCAGGTCTGTTCTGCCACCTGCAGTGAGCATCCCCTGCAAAGGTTCGGATGTGTTGCTCAAACAATTACCGGTTGCCTTGTCACAGTCAATCTGCTCGACAAAATATGTTTGTCTTTTTTATTTTCCTGCGATGATGGTTCTTCAGGACTGCTTCTTAAGCTCTAATCACACTCTCGCAGACTTTTCCGGTGTTTCTAAATTAGATGACAATGTATGTGTGTCGTTTAAGAGGAAAAGATGCCTGGTTTTTTTGTTGTTATTACTGTCAGGAAATGTACAACCTAACCCTGGTCCGCCCAGTAGTAGTAGTCAGATCGCTACTCCTGCTGATTTTCAAGCTAGGTCTGCGTTGGGTTTCGTCCACTTGAATGTACGCAGTCTGTTAGGTAAACTAGATTTTGTCCGTATCTGGGCAAAATCGACTGACGCTGACGTCATTGTCTTATCAGAAACATGGCTAAATAAGTCTATTTTGGCCTCTGACATTGCCTTAAAGTGTTTTAATGTGTATCGTACCGACCGGCCTAATAAAGGTGGTGGCGTTGCAATTTATGTTAAGAATAAGTTCCACATTAGTTTCCAAATCGATCGATTTTTAGCCTTAAATATAGAAGTGGCAAAGGGTCAAAAAGTCATGGTGGTGGGCAGCTACAAACCCCCCTCAGCTGTCAAAGACTCCTTGTCTTCACTAGCAAATCTTTTATCACAACTAGACTACAAGAAAATAGTGCTACTTGGAGATTTTAACTGGGACTGGTTAACTGCAGTGTCAGAGGATTTTAAAAACCTTTGTATCTCATTGAATGTTACTCAGATTGTGGACAGTCCTACTCGCCCAAACATTAAGTCCCCTAATAAATCCTCCCTAATTGATCTCATTTTAACTAATGTTCCCCATAAATATTCTTCTGTGGGAGTATTTGCAAATGATCTGAGCGATCACTGTGTTGTAGCCACAATTAGGGACACTAAGGTCCAAAAGGTTAAACCTCGCATTATCATCAAGAGAGACATAAAACATTTTGTGGAGCAGGGTTTTGTGCATGATCTGTTTGATTTTGATTGGGGTAAAATCGATCTGTGTGCTGATGTAGAAACCGCATGGTCTTATTTTTATCTTGGTTTTATGGAGATCATTGATAGACATGCACCCCTGCGTAAATTTAGAGTAAAGGGACGAGACAATCCTTGGTTTTCTGCTGAGCTGTCTAGTCTCCTTCATGAGAGAAACAAGGCCTGGGCAAAGTCTAGGAAATCAGGCTCAGAGGTAGAGTGGCTGCGTTTTAGGCAGCTAAGGAATAGCTTCACTTCAAATGTCAAAAGTGCAAAGTCGAAGTACTATTTGTCAGTTACCACAGAAAACCTAAATAATCCTAGGACATTTTGGAAAGCAATAAAATCGATATCAACCGGTGAGATCCGTAATGAGCTACCTCCGTGCCTCACCACAGCATCTGGCTCTATATCAGACAGGGCCACTATGCTAAATTGCTTTACTGAGCACTTTGTGTCCTGTGGTTCTCTATTTGATTCTGTCACTAACTCTGCTTCTGTAAACACCACAGTCTGTGACTCTGAACAACGTGGTCTGGAAAACCCTTTCAGTTTTACCCCTTTTACTGTTGATGTTGTTCATGAAGCCTTATCTAAGCTAGATCCTGGGAAACCGGCTGGCCCGGACAACTTGGAACCTTTCTTTTTAAAGATAGCTGCAGATTTTATTGCTCCACCTCTTACTTCTCTTTTTAACCTCTCCCTCAGCACTAACACAATTCCAAAAGTATGGAAGTCTGCTTATGTCTTGCCTTTACTGAAAGGAGGGGAGGCAACTATTTTAAATAACTATAGGCCAATCTCTAAATTATCAGTTCTGGCTAAGGTTCTTGAACGCCTAGTGAGTGAACAGGTAAAGGAGTTTTTATGTACAAATGACATCCTGTCTAAACATCAGTCAGGCTTCAGAAAGAAACACAGCACCATCACTGCCACAATGAAAGTGGTGAATGACATTACTAGTATTTTAGATAATAAGCAGAGTTGTGCAGCTCTGTTTATTGACCTGTCCAAAGCTTTTGACACCGTTAATCATCGCATCTTAAAGCAGAGGCTACTCAGTATTGGCCTATCCAGCCTTGCAGTGGGGTGGTTTGTGAACTACCTCTCTGAAAGGTCCCAATGTGTTCATTTTGATGGTCTGTCTTCTGAGTGGTTAAACATTTCTAATGGTGTACCACAAGGTTCTGTTTTAGGACCACTTTTATTCTCCATATATATTAACAGTGTAGGTGATAATGTGGATGAAGCTACTTTACATTTTTATGCGGACGATACCGTGATGTATTGTGCAGGTCCCACCATTAAGGAGGCTGTTGTTAAATTACAGGCTGTTTTTAACACTATTCAGACTCAGTTCTCTGAATTAAAGCTTCTTTTAAATGTGGATAAAACCAAGGTAATGCTCTTTTCAAAAGCAAAAAAGACACCAGAGCCTGTTTTAGATATTGTAACTACGCAAGGAACAAAACTTGAAGTTGTTGCCTGTTACAAATACCTTGGTATCTGGCTTGATGATTGTCTCTCCTTTAAACTTCATGTCAATAACCTGCTAAAAAAACTGAGGGTTAGGCTAGGTTTCTTCTACAGAAACAAGTCCTGTTTCTCGCTTGAGGCCAGGAAAAGGCTAGTCACTGTGACCTTTTGACCTGTGCTGGACTATGGGGATCTGGTGTATATGAATGCATCTGCCAATTGCCTGGTCAAGTTAGATGCTGCGTATCACAGTGCACTAAGATTTGTGACACACTGTAAAGCATTAACCCATCACTGTACCCTGTATGCAAGGGCTGGTTTGCCTTCACTAACTGCACGGAGGCTCAGTCACTGGTACATTTTTATATACAAAGCCATGTTAGGGAAACTTCCATCTTATATCTGCTCCCTGATCTCACGGAGAATTGTAAGTGGCTACTGCCTGAGATCGAATGCTGTGGTTTTATTAAATGTGCCAACTGCTAGGACTGTCTTAGGGAAGACAGCTTTTAGATGCGCAGCTCCTCTGTCTTGGAATAGTCTGCAAATTAAATGGAAACTGAACAATCTGGTGCCACTAAATGTTTTTAAAGCTCGGTTGGATGCTAGTCAATCAGAAGCTATTGGTACCTGTTTATGTGGATAATTTTGTAAATGATGTTGGATGATGTCCTTTTGTTGTTCTGTTTATGCTTTTATGTTTCATGTGGAACCTACTTGAACAGGTCTCCCTTGGAAAAGAGATCAATGATCTCAATGGGATTTTATCTGTATAAATAAAGGTTTGAAATGAAATGATGCCGGCACCCCAAAGCTTTTGCCTGGCTCTGCTCAACCCCTCTGCCTCTACCTTTAAGTATTCTTAAAACATTTGTTTTTAACCGCTCTCAGTGCTTTGTGTTCTAAATTTGGGTTCAATCAGTTATCCAGCCTCCCCTGCTGAAACGTAACCATGGTTGACCATGGTCACCATGGTATTCCATGGCCAACCATGGTAATACCATGGTTGACCACAAATTACCATGATGGTCACAGTACCATGGGGAAGAAACCATGGTCAACCATGATCAGCCTACCATGGTCACAATGTCATCTCCAGAAACCATGGTCAACCATGGTCAGCCATTTGAATATTTGAACCATGGTCTCAAGAAACCATGGTCTCAAGAAACCATGGTCTACAGAAACCATGGTCGACAATCATTCTAATGAGGCTCATGCAGGCACCGTCACCTGATGAATGTATATAAAATAGTCTTTACATTTTCACCAACTGTTTAATGAGCATTTAATGAGTGTGTGTGCAACTATAGAGTGACAGTGTACTGTAGATGAAATTAAGTGCAATTAACATGATCTATACAAATATTTAAAAATTAAATGCTTGAAACTATTGAAAAGCTTGTATTAATTTATATTATTTCCAGTCTGGTGGACCATGGTTTATGTCCATGGTGGACCATGGTTTATGTCCATGGTAGACCATGGTTTATGTTCATGGTCTACCATGGTTGACCATGGTAGACCATGGTTAAATGAAACATGTTCTACCATGTTCTACCATGGTAGACCATGTTCTACCATGGTAGACCATGTTCAACATATTTTTTGGACGGACACCATCATTTACAGTTTTTTACCATGTTCAATCTGAATTTTCTTTAAAATAAAAAACATGGTTCATTTAACCATGGTAGAACATGGTTCATTTGGCAGGGGCTAACAGGAGCTGGCTGACATCGTGCACAGTGGCACATGCTCTACTGAACATACTAATGTCATGATATGTCATTCTATCCATACATGTACTACAGTAACTTCTTCATAATCTATCTATTCTTGATTTGAGAGATGTATTGTTGACATGTTGTTACGTGTGCTGAGGACGGGCTCTGTATTTGATTTACTGTAAAGATCAGACTTTATTTGGATTGAAGAGAGCAGATCACATTACATTATGTGATTATCAGTATATCCTCAGTTCATATCATAGCAAGGCAAAATGAACTGTTTGATGTATATAGTACAGTGTATAACAAACTGTATTTTAACAAACGATGCAAAGAGATAACTACAACAGCGTATTAAGGCAAAGGGAAATAAACTAATTCAAATAGAGGGGGGTAATATAGAGAGAAGAAAAGTGATATACTGTATATATGTAAAAAAATGTAAATGCTCAATTTTCTTTGAATATTATGACGATGATCATTTCAATGATTGGCTGCTTTGTAACGGCAAGCAGCCATTAGCCGTTGAAACACTGTGGGAAACTTCACATGACTGTCTAAAGGAGATATTTTATTTACATTATATTGATTTGGTAAATAAAATAAAGCGTTTATTCAGCCTGAGTAAAGTACTTTATTATTGCTGGACATTTTTATTGCAAGAATTTTACAAAGACTAGGGAGAAGTGCTTTAAACTCATAACTCATTCATAATCTTTATACAACATAAAAAGGGACCTGAGAGCAAGGCTATGCTTGGATTAGAGATAACACATTTTCACACAATTAAAGTACCTCATTAGGGCCCAATGTCTTTACAGGACACTTCCCCCGTCTGAATTAAATAAAGCACATATTATATCCATTAAAATTATTTGTCTTACTCTTATAATGTATATTACAGAGGAGGTATTTCTTTTATCATGATTTGGATGTCCATGAAGATGTTCCCATCCTGCTAAGCTGCTTCAGAACGGACAGAAAGAGCCGGTAATGGAGGTGATCTCTGGGCCCATAGATCTCGGCCTCCGTTACGCATTGTATGGCTTCATTGTTGGTGATTGTGTGCACCTGGTGCCCTGTGTTGTCTCCTCCCCCCCCCTCACCTGTGTCTTGTTGGCTTGGTTAGTCTGTGTGTATTTAGGCTCTGTGTTTCCTGTTAGTGTGTGTGAGAGCCTTGTTGCTGGTGACGGTGTTCACGTGGACAGTCATATTGAGGCTGTGGCATGTACCACAATGAGAAAGAAATGCCCACACCGGGTTGTATTTGGGACGTTCTGCCTCTGCCTCCTTGCTTGGTCGGGCCGCTCAACGGTCAGCTTCACAGAGCCTGAATCCTGTTAGGATAACTGCAGCACTGATTGGATCTTCCCGTCCCTCACTCAGGAGAAGGAGCTGGTATAGTGAGAGCACCTGGGGAATGTCTGTAGATGAGTTTCTCTCCTCTGGCAACACTGCTGACCTTCACTGTCTTGTGCAGCTTTACAAGGCCATCAGAGTGATCAGCAACAAGGCAGCGAGACAAGAGGATGGGCTGCCACACAGAGCTCCATTTTGGCAAGAGCATTGTGTCAGGACGGGTAGACCTCTGTCCTGCCTGTCCCTCTCATGGGTTCTCCTCCTTCCTCCTTCCTTCTCCTTCCCTGTCTCCCCCTTCCACCTCTCCCTGAGCTCCTGTCTGCCAGCAGGTGGAGACAGAGACAGGGAGAGGTCGTCCAGCACAGGTGAGGACGAGGACGGGTCGGGGCAGTCCAGCCAGTCTGCACTGGAGGATCGAGGGTACCCGTCCTGCACTGGGGAGCCTGGAAAGAGGAACTTCCAGTAGGAGTCTCCTTTGAAGAGATAAACCGAGCCTGCAGAAGAGGGAGAGAGAGAATCAACAGCCTGGATAAGATAAAGGTGATTGTGTTTTAGTCAATAAGCAACAAGCTGAAGTCACTACAAAGGGCCAGGGATGTGCCAACAGGTTTTGCTGAGTTGCATACCATTTAAACATATAAGGGAGGCAGTGGCCTAGTGCGTTGGTGTTCGGATCAGGGGAGCACAGGTTCAAACCCCACTGCAGTCAGCATGTCGTTGTGTCCCTGAGACATTTCAAGTCGCTTTGGATAAAAGCGTCTAACAAGTGACATGTAATATAAAATGGCATAAAAGAGAGATCTACAGAAAATAGAGCCTTATAGTTTGTTAACAAAGTTTTAAAGCGAAGAAAGGGTTCAGACAATAATAGTTCACTAATATAAGGATTTGTATTTCATGGCTGTAAACTGCAGATTGATGTATGTATAAATTAGTAGGTAGTTAGTTTGAACACAGTAGTAAATATTTGAATTTATGAGGGAAAGAAATAACTCGGTTCCTCATCAGAATGACAGGAATGGCTGGCCCACTTGAACAATCGGACTGTGTCAGAATCGCATCGAAAAGAAGAATATGAACATGACTTTGGAAAATGTGCTTTAATGTTCAAAAAGCTCTTTATTGTTCTCATACTGCCTGTGCTGCAGCACCTCTTTTCACCCTCTGTCTGAAACCAGAGCCCAGTCTGCTCTGATTGGTTAGCCGGCAAAGCTCTGTTGTGATTGGTCAACCGCTTATACCTCATTCACACCAACGGTGTTTCGGGGCTGGTTCGGAGCTGGAGCTTGAAAAGCACCGGGTTTTCCTGTTCACACCGCAGCGGAGCAGCCACTTAGCTCCGGAATCCGGTTTGTTTCAAGCACCAAAAAATTGTCCAGCTAGAGCAAAAGCACCGCATACGTCGAGGTGGGGGCAGGGGCGGCATCAACTCCTGAACAACAACAACAAGCCGGCGTTTTATCCAGTTTGTACACAACGATGGAGAAACGTAACAAGCAGCAGTGGTCCACTGAGGAGACCAGCTACCTACTGGGAATCTGGTCTTCCGAAGAGGTGCAGAGGAAGCTGGAGCACAATCGGCCATTGTTGTTGTTGTCAGTGTCAGCTGTGAGGGGTTTCCGTGCGGTTTGGCTTTATGAAGCAGGCACGCACACGGTTACGTCATGACGCAAACGGTTACGTCATGACGCAAAGACGCAGCACCAGTCGGCCTCTGGGAGGTGTGAAAAGAGCCGGAGCTAAACCGAAGAACCGGTTCTGAACCTGAAAAGCTCTAGCACGGAGCTTGATCCGGAGTTGCGTTGGTGTGAATGAGGTGTTAGAGATGTCCCGCCCCGTAGCCTTTAGCGTACAATGTTTGCTGGAGCGCTAGCAAATAGAAGCTCAACAACCCTACACATGTACATATAAAGATATATGTGTGATTGGTGTAAGGCTCCTGGGCAGTTCAGGTGTGTTATTACCTGTGACCACATTACTTGAACCTAACCATTATTTCACTGTTACTGGCACATCTGTACACACCCTCGCTGTCTGTGGTGATGCCACTCACTCCCTCTCTGAGGAGCTGAGTCCAGTCGTCTTCTTGCTTCTCTTCCTCAGCGTTTGCCATGTTCCCCCACACAGGACCCTCCTCTGGCTCCCAGACAAGACCCCACCTCTCTGCTGCTGCTTCCTCCACTTTGTCTGCTCCATCTAAGCTCAGCCCCATCCTGAGGGAGGAGAGGGGCTGAGGGAAGCCCTCCTGGAGCGACAGATCTCTGAACAGCCAGAACTGAGAACCTGCAGCAAGACACAGTTGGAGATGTCAATCTTTTATGAATGAACTTTGTAACTGATCCATTTATTCATTCATGCTTTTCATAAGTAAGAAGAATAATCCTGTATAACTTGAATAAAGTATAATTAATATCATGTATTAACATTATTATACCACTGATAAAGATGATGGCATAATCTGAGGGTCTCTCCAGCACAGCATGCAGCTGAGGCAGGTCAGGAGGTAGAGCCCTCCACAGCCTCCTGACTGAGGCCCCCTGACTCGATACCAAGCCCCCACCATTGACTCGCCACATAGTCAGACCTGGAGGGACAATAAGGACCAGTGGTGCAAGGTGTCAGTGCCAGACAGTTGTCATCTTCACAAAATGAATGTATTTTTTCTATTTGTGCATTCAGACCTTTGAAGAAGAAAGTCTCTCCTCGGATCCTTGCCACTGCATCAAAGCTGGTGTTACAGCGGTCTATGAAGGGGCTGAGGGGGACACCTTCAGTCAGTACTTCACAATTATTAGAACCTTATGTTGGGCTCATTTTTTCTTATTCGAAGTGCATCTACTGTGACTGGAAAGAGAATTAGCAATGCATTGTGAAGCAGCAGTATTACAAAGTCACTTCTTTGACAGACAGGAAGCCAGGGCAAAGACCTCAGAGTTCTTCTGTGGTTTGAACATTGACGACCGAGCTGAGTTCAGACTTTTCATCGTTTGTCGTTAGTTGAAAAATACCTCAGTTTATCTTTATTTAATTAAAGAAAATTCTGATATCCAGTCATTGCTTTTTTGCAATGCACTCACTCAGTGCTTGTATTGGAATCATAGTCCCCTTGGGAAATAGTTGTGGACATTTTACTTGTCACCTGCATAGTTATGGTAACTTATTTTGCTGTTATCCATTTTCTGAGCCTGTGGAGAGAAGGGGACCCAGGGTGGAGCCTTGAGGAACTTCACATGTCATATTTGACAGCTAAGATTTGTAATGTAGAAACAGAGTAGTCCTCAAATCAGTAAACCATTTTTCCATATTTCCAGCTGGTCTAATATGCTATGGTTGATGTTTTTAATATCTTACCCATATTTGTGATGATGGTGGTGACCTCTGTGGCGAAGCTGAGGGTCTGGGGCGAGGCGTGGAGCATCAGTGGCCAGCAGCTGGTTCCTTTTCCCTAAATCAGAAGATCAAATCTAATCAGATACAATATATATATATATATATATATATATATATATATATAATGATGTAGCATAAAAATGCTCACAACGTTATGCTCAACAGCTGCTGATTGGCCCGGAGAAGCATAATGACTTTAGAAAAACACCGCAGTCACATATTTTCTAACAGTGAATGTCTTTCTTTGGAAACTTAAGTCTTAACAATACATGGCTTTCACTTTTCAGCATATTGTGGAGGATAAAACCGTCTGTACTTCCTCGATAACAAACAACTGGTTCAACGTTGTCCTCATTTAGCCAAGCACGCTATGTGGCCATTTTGACTATCTGAATATGTTAAGTCCTCATAATGAATTCATTATGTCTTCTTTCTATGGTGGTGTTGGTTCTTGATATAATATATGCATCCTCATGTGCCAACCATGCATTTGCACCCTTTATCCTCATTGTAGACACTCTGGTGTTTAAACTCAGCTGTGAGAAAGGTCTACTTTGCCTTACCATAGAGCTGAGTGATGTGCTCCAGATCTTGAGCTCCCAGGCGGTAGTGGAGAGGGTCTCCGGCGGGCCCCTGGTAGTACGGCCTCATCACTGAATTGCGAGACGAGGAGTGAGTAAGGCCCAGAGAATGGCCAAACTCATGGACCAGCACTGTGAACAGGTCGGTACCCTCAGAGGCTGGGGGGGGGAGAGAGGAAGACCATGAGCTAATGAGAAGCTGTGGGGGCATCGTGGTCCTAATGTCTTTCACTTTTGATTTGGAGCGATTGTGACAGGTTGTGACTATTATGGCCAAAACCCCAGAAATCAGATACTCAAGGTTGCAATGCTCATTACACACCACCAGATGGAGCAGTCGGCCAGAATCAACCACACGTTGACAGTGTTGCATTTCTTTGGATCTTCTTGCTAAAGAGAGATCAAATGTAAAGTTTGAGGCAGCTTTGTTTCTATTGGCTAGCATAATTGTACCCCACACATAGAAAATGGCTGATTACATCATAAATCATGCTGTGCAAGTGAAAGAATGATAATAATAAGAAGTGATCATTCCCCACTGGACCATGACCATCATCACATTTAATAGCAATGCATAAATAATGCTTTGTATCAACCCAGTCTCACGGCATTTCGCGTTCACCAACACGATTTTTAATCTATTGATTCGTGTTCACCATCACGATTTGCCCCTTTTTTTCGTGTTTCACAGGACGATTTTAAAAGCAATGTATTTCTACTGGTAACGTGTTTCGTGCCTGCAGGCTGCAGCACGTCTTTTTCTCCGGTCGGGTCGTGGAAGACCGGAAGCTGTGTGGTTCATAAAAACATGTTCTTACTCAATATCAAGCCACAGTTATTGCTTTTATTTTAAATCGTATAATTTCGGACTTTTGTTGCCGTCTGTGAGGAAAATAAATGGGTTCTCAGAGCCTCAGGATACTGAAATCCGTATTTTTTAAATCTTGTTTTCCTTCTAATTTGTTGTTCTTTTTAAAATAACACACTTTTATTTACTCACCAATAACACTCAATTATCCTTGCTTTTATTTATTGGTTTAATTCCATAATCTCGGGCTTTTTTGGCGTCCGTCAGGAACTGAATTTCAAAATAAATATAACCGGAAACAGACGTAGGCATTTCGAGCGATTACCCAAGATCCTCAGCTATGGTTTTAAGCTCGTTGATTGGATGTGTTAGCTGCAATGCATGCTGGGATTTGGTGTTTATATTATATGAAATCCGGAAAACATTTTAAAAGTATAAAATAATACCTAATTCCGAGTGCTCTTGCTTTTCTTTTTGAAAGTCATCACATAACGGCATTGTAACACACGGTTCGGCTGCATTACATATTACAGATCTGCCGTAATTCTTTATTTATAGCGCCCTGATGAGAAGACCTTTGGAAAAACTGGAAGAAATGGCGCCGAAACTGAATACTTGACGTGGATCATAAATATATCAACAATTAAACAACATCTTCAATTTCTCTTCACACAATACGTCTCCTTGCAGTATCTACACTAATTCGGCTGACTTTTATATTTGATCTAATTCATAGATAGGTTATATTTACACCATAACGGTGCACAGCTGAGAGAAAAGGACTGTAGTTTTCAAAGATATTACTGATTTTCTTTGAATGTAAGAATGTAAATACTGAGTCTGAAATAGTATAGCAATATGCTGTAAAATGATGTGAAAGCATGCATAAAACTATACATCTTCAGATGTTGTACATACACACTAATAATACAAAGTTATTATGGCTGTGTGTACCTCGTGTGTACCCCCTAGTGGTTAAAGCACGTTATTGAATTATTGTTTTATGTGTTATATATTTGATTAAAAAAATATTAAGAATACATACATATAGGGGGAAAGTATAAATATAGAATATAAAAAATCAAGAAGATACTATAAGTTATCTCTACAATAAAACAGTTTAGTGCAGGATGTACACAGATATTAATAGGAGGAGGTGCAAAACAGAAAAACGGATTAACCTTTATTTAAACATTACATATTAAATATTAAGCCTGACAAAGTAATTAACGTCTAATATATTGCTTTCCTGCAATGTTAACTATGTTGAAGCACTTATTTTAACTGATATTATACACATTAATTATACTCTTATGTAGATAGAATAAGAAATGTGCAGAATATGACAGTTTAATGGTGGAGGTACACACATATTGATAGATGTCTTGTAATGCACTGTTGAGGAACCTGTGACCCAAGTTTTTCATTCATTGCATAACTACACCGTAGTTGTGTATATGATATGTCAATAAACCTTTAAAATCTTGAAAGGGATGTGCAAAATAGCCATAATATACAGTCTTTAATTAACTATTAGAATAACGAGTAATGAATATACTTTATTACTTGTTTCCATTCATGTCAATTGCAGATACATGTTTAGTCTTCTCAAGCACAAGTATCAAATATCTCTCCTGATTGTTGGCACTTGACAATCACCTTCCCTGAATTTTACTCAGGTGTAACTAAAGTCTGATTTAAGGGTTGTTTATATTTCACATAATTAATCAGAATCTGCAAAGTAACTCAAATAAATGCAGTGGAGTAAACATACCAGGTTAACCTCTGAACTGTAGTGGAGTAGAATTACAAAGTAACAATGAGCTGTCATATGGGTATGTATTAATGCTGCGCATTATGGACACAAGTGATTTTCACCCATTTATTAATTATATGTTTTACATTTGATAACACCAATGTGTTTAATAATGGCAACTTCTAATTGTGGGAAAAACGAAAACGTTCAGTAGAGACGTCCCATAGAACATTTTGCGAAACACAATAGCCAGCATGTGTATTCTGGGGGGGCGTTCGATTCCAGTTTTGGATAGACTGGCGTGGTTTCGTTCCATTTCACACAGCTGTTTGACGCTCTGCGTAACCTTACGGGAACTGTAGTCCTAAACGATAGCTGGGGATTATGGGTAGTGTAGTGTCTTTGGCCATCCTAAACTCAGAAATGTTGACAATCGCAATGATGCTCGAAATGTCCCTTACAGGCCTACGTCTGTTTCCGGTTATTTTTATTTTGAAATTCAGTTCCTGACGGACACCAAAAAAGCCCGAGATTATGGAATTAAACCAATAAATAAAAGCAAGGATAATTGTGTGTTATTGGTGAGTAAATAACAGTGTGTTATTTTGAAAAGAATAACAAATTAGAAGGAAAAAAATATTTAAAAATACGGATTTCAGTATCCTGAGGCTCTGAGCCCCATTTATTTTCCTCACAGACGGCAACAAAAGTCCGAAATTATACGATTTAAAATAAAAGCAATAATTGTGGCTTGATATTGAGTAAGAACATGTTTTTATGAACCACACAGCTTCCGGTCTTCCACGACCCGACCGGAGAAAAAGACGTACTGCAGCCTGCAGGCACGAAACACGTTACCAGTAGAAATACATTGCTTTTAAAATCGTCCTGTGCAACACGAAAAAAAGGGGCAAATCGTGATGGTGAACACGAATCAATAGATTAAAAATCGTGTTGGTGAACACGAAATGCCGTGAGACTGGGTTGTTTGTATACAATGGATCATTTGGAGCTACAGTGCATGGGGATTCACTACAAACAGGACCACATCTTTATAAGCAGATTTATGAAAGCGTTTAACACAATTAATATTGATATAAATATTCACAGTCACAGAAGCTTTTCGGAACTTGTCAATTAATCGTATAATGTTACATTTGGTTTCTGTTAACCCTCCTGTTGTCTTCGGGTCAAATCTGACCGATTTACTACTTTCATCAATCATAACTTTTTTGTTTTACATTCTAGTGCATTAAGGCTTTATGATTTCCTTCACAGAAGACATTTGAACATATACAATTGCTGATCACCACTTTCATTGAATTTTGGATGATTTAGTCAACTTTGTAACACCCACGGTGTTCCCGGTCAAAAATGACCGCCATAAAGAAAAGGAATTAGTAACCATCCAGAACAGATAAAACACACCCACACACACACACACACACACACACACACACACACACACACACACACACACACACACACACACACACACACACACACACACACACACACACACACACACACACACACACACACACACACACACACACACACACACACACACACACACACACACACACACACACACACACACACACACACACACACACACACACACACACACACACACACACACACACACACACTAGATGTCCCCCCCCCTTACAACAATTTGACACATTTCCCGCTCTTATGTGCCCCTCCCCCCACATGGATCACACCTGGCACACGCAATACATGTTCAGTGTCTGTTCTTTGTATATTTACTGCAGTTTTTCCTGTACACCAGTAGTCTGATACAATATGTACAGTTTGAAAGGGTGTTAAATGAAATTTGGTGATGATTAATGTGTGATGGAAATTATGGTACTAAAGCTTACATTGACACAAACGGACACATTCTTTGATTTTATAGATACAATGGCGATCAATAGAAAGAGCTTGCGAGTTGAAAGACAAAAGAACGATCATTGAGACACAAAGAAACGTCTTTGTCTTTCTGCAGAGAAGCAGGAATAAACATGTTGTAATTGTGCAGAAATATATATTGTTAACCTGGCTGTCTAAAGGCCCACTCCTCCTCTGCATCCAGATGGACTCCTCCGGCCCGGGCAGCGTCTGATGGGAAGAAAGCATGGCCGACTGCACCTCCTGCCCCGTCAAAGGGATAGCCATCTCCGTGGTAACCATGGAGGAAGTCTACCTGCAGGTCTGCTGCCTGTGGGCTGCCCACCTGAACACAGAGGGCAACAGAAGGGACATGGTGGTGATCAATGTCCTCACATGGCTCACTCTGTAGGAAACTCACACCCGTCATGAATTCATACCCACCTCATGGA
>NW_027261996.1:0-50794 GCF_902827115.2 Pseudochaenichthys georgianus | reverse complement strand
GACACATAGAAGCAGACACATAGAAGCTGACACATAGAAGCTGACACATAGAAGCAGACACATAGAAGCAGACTCATAGAAGCAGACTCATAGAACCAGACTCATAGAAGCAGACACATAGAAGCAGACACATAGAAGCAGACACATAGAAGCTGACACATAGAAGCTGACACATAGAACCAGACTCATAGGATATTTTTTGATCAGGATTACTCTCCCGAGTTACACAAGAAGCGGGCAAAGGTGCAGGAAGTCATCAAGCAGCTAAACAAGAAGGACATACTGGCGAGGTGTATATACCCAGCGCAGTTAAAAGTCAAGCTGGGCACGGGGAGAAGACCTCCACCACCCTGTGCAGCGCAGCAGAGGTGCTGAAAGGCCGGGGAGTCGACGTGCGCTGCGGAGAAAGAGAACGCACGGAGGATGAGTTAAAGACGGATGGAGCAGCAGCGGGAAGGAGAGAAGAGACACGGTACCGTCAGCATCGGTCTCAGGACGTTCCTGCAAGAAGAGGCTTAGATCGTCTCCCGTTAAAAAACCAAAGCGACTGAAACCGGTTGGGAGTTGTCTCTGTTCTGCACACAGTAACGGTAACACGTTGACAGAGGAAAAAGGTTATAAGTGGTTGTTACTACTACAAATTAGTTGTTCTCATATTTTATTTACCAATTCCAGGCTCTGGCAGAGCCCGTTTTCGTAGTTCTGAATGAGTGAATTCCACTCACTGAGACCTTACATGTTAGTGTTGGTCAGGTGAGCACTCGGTCTCCCCACAGAGGGCTGGTCACCTCTCTGCCCCAGCGCAGGGGGATGCGTCACAGCTGTAGCTCGCTTGCTGTGGCTGGTTGAGGTGGAAGTTCAGTTCTATGCTTTAAGGGTTTTTTGTATGTTTCTCCATATGTTGCGTTCTACAGTTTGTTTTTGTTTATGCGATTTAGGCGACGTTTTGTCTTCAAGCAGGCAGGGCTATTTACTCTCATGCTAAACAGAGATTATGGCTTACTCAAATAGTGTTTGCTACAATGTAAGGGGAATTAACAACCCGATTGAAAGGAAAAAGATTCTGGGCCAATTAAAGAAACTGGAATGCTCGGTAGCTCTGATTCAAGAAACTCACTGATCTGAAATAGAACATTAAAATGAAAGAGAGAGTGGGTGGATCAGGTCTGTAGTGCATCATGTGGGAGGAGTAAACAACGAGGAGTAGCTATTTGAATGAACAAATCAGTATACTATAATATTAGAAGGTCCTCCAGGATATTGAGGGTCTTATCTTATGGTCATTGAAACAATAGCTGGCCTAAAAACAACTATCTTAAATGTGTATGCACCAAATGAAGACTGAGTTATTTTTAAAAAAGATTGCAGCCCTAGTGGCAGACGCTGGAGAGGGAATAGTAATCATGGGGGGGGGACTGCAATTACACTGAACAACAACATGGATAGATTACCCGTAACGATAAGACCCCTGCCTAAAATGTCCAGAAATGTCTTAAACATGACGAAGGAGCTGGGATTAGTTGATATCTGGCGACACCTACACCCAAGTGACAAAGACTTTACGTTCATGTCCCATGTACATGGAAGTTATTCAAGGATAGACTACTTTTTGGTGTCGAAAAAGGATACATACCGGATAAAAGATAGTGTAATTGAACCAATAACAATCTCAGACCACAGTCCTGTCTCTATGAAAGTCAATCTGGGGTTAGATAAATGGTTTAAGTGCTGGAGACTCAACGTCTCACTATTGGCCGATAACCGGATAAAACAGGAAATACGTTCTGCAATATCTGAATACTTAGCCCTGAATGATAATGGTGAGGTCTCCCCTCGGTGCTATGGGATGCTGCCACGATTATTTCTATAGGATCTAAATTAAATAAACAAAGACTGGCGAAACAACAACAACTGGAAACAGAAATTAAAAGATTAGAGAGGGAACATAAGCCATCTAGAAAAGAGGAAGTACGGCTAAGGCTAGCAGATTATTGGCCTTTCAATTTAGAAAAGCCCCAGGCCCCGTCCAGCCGCATTACCTCCAAAAGGAAACATCCTGAAGCTGACCACACAGAAACAGACCCGAGGGAAATATCAGATGCTTTTGCAAAATATTATGCGCAACTGTATAAAAGCCAAGATCAGGAATTTAAGGAAGAAAGAATGAGTGAATTTTTAAAGCCCCTCAATATGAATAAACTGGCAACTGACGAAGCATCTAAGTAGAGCCTATCAGAGAGGAGGAAATGAAGGAAACTATTACTAAACTAAAAAACAACAAATCACCGGGAGTAGATGGGTTTGCAGGTGAATATTATAGAGCCTTCATAAATGATCTTTCCCCTATATTATGTAGAGCAGTGGTTCTCAACTGGTCGGGCCTCGGGACCCACTCTTTCCTTAGTCAATAAATCGCGACCCGACATTTTGAACCACTCAAATCTATTCAACAAAAAATCGTGCAGTAAAATATTCTTTTCAGCATACGTTATTAATGAAAGTGAAGTACAGTGCATATATCCCTTATATCCCTTCACAATCTAACGTATGCTTTTAAAAAAGGTTTAATGAGATGATGGAATCAAAGCTGAACTGTATAACATAGTGATGGGAACGATTCATCGAATATTCGAATAATTATTAATGTATTCGAATATGAGTTATGAATATTTAAAAAAAAATTGGGAGTGATGCCTAAGTTGATTACATATTATCAAATTGAATAATTCAATGTATACGACAGTGCCATAGCTGAGTGTGTCAGGTCTAAAGGTGTGTTCTGCTCCGCTCACCGGTCCCTCACTGCGGGCAGAGCTGCAGGTATGGAGTCAGATTTGGGTCAATATTCTAGCGCGTAAAACAAGCTACTCACGAGCGGAAAATGTGCTTTTACACGCGCATAAAATGCCCCTCGTGCGCAGATTAAACCCCCGCGAGCAGCTCTGCGCTCGCTCGCGAGAGAGACAGCCCTCTTGCTTGCTCGCGTGTATGGAAAGCCTAAAGTGCCACTATTCGCCCGTTTAAAACGCACGGTTTTTGTAAAAAACGCGCGTTTTACGCACGTTCTTGACGCGTAAATAACGCGCGTTTTTTAATATGATAATGAGCCCCACCTTATGTTTTGCATAGCCAGTACATTTAAAGTGTGTGCAACCAATCAGTGAAGAGTTAAGCCAGACTAAAGCAATCTGTTGATGAAAAGTTCCTGTAACCTACCCCATTGTGAGATTTAGATCGATTTAGATAGAAAGAATAATCACAATAATTAATTCTAAATTAAACATTTACAGTAAAAAATATAAAGTATAAACATATCTACAGTCACAATTTCATTATTGTTATTCATACTTTCTGTTATGTAGTTTATTAATGTTCCCGTGCTTTCAGTTTCCATCCAGTAATATAATCACAATGCTATTTTGAAGGTGGGTTCAAAACAATCTAATGCAACTTGCTGTACGTACTGCGACACCTACTATTGGGGACTCTGATGTACGTACTGCGACACCTACTATTGGGGACTCTGATGTACGTACTGCGACACCTACTATTGGGGACTCTGATGTACGTACTGCGACACCTACTATTGGGGACTCTGATGTACGTACTGCGACACCTACTATTGGGGACTCTGATGTACGTACTGCGACACCTACTATTGGGGAATCTGATGTACGTACTGCGACACCTACTATTGGGGACTCTGATGTACGTACTGCGACACCTACTATTGGGGAATCTGATGTACGTACTGCGACACCTACTATTGGGGAATCTGATGTACGTACTGCGACACCTACTATTGGGGACTCTGATGTACGTACTGCGACACCTACTATTGGGGAATCTGATGTACGTACTGCGACACCTACTATTGGGGAATCTGATGTACGTACTGCGACACCTACTATTGGGGACTCTGATGTACGTACTGCGACACCTACTATTGGGGACTCTGATGTAGGTACTGCGACACCTACTATTGGGGACTCTGATGTACGTACTGCGACACCTACTATTGGGGACTCTGATGTACGTACTGCGACACCTACTATTGGGGACTCTGATGTACGTACTGCGACACCTACTATCGGGGACTCTGATGTTGTAATGTTTGTGCCGGAGCCGCTTCATCCAAGAGAGATGACACCTGACGGGAAATACAGTCTCAATTGGTACACGCTGTGAATATGAGTGGGAAAATGAGTGTAATAAATGCTTTTTAGACAATAAGAAATATAAAGTTAACTCAACTAGTTGCTCAGTATTTTCGTATTGTCAATACTATTACTGCATAACTAATATCTCACATCTGAAGGTTTAAAGAAAAGGCACCTTAAAATAAAGATTACTCAAGTACAAGATCTGAGTACTTCTACTTTTACTCAAGTACAAGATCTGAGTACTTGTACTTTTACTCAAGAACAAGGTCTGAGTACTTCTACTTTTACTCAAGTACAAGGTCTGAGTACTTCTACTTTTACTCAAGTACAATATCTGAGTACTTCTACTTTTACTCAAGTACAAGGTCTGAGTACTTCTACTTTTACTCAAGTACAAGGTCTGAGTACTTCTACTTTTACTCAAGTACAAGATCTGAGTACTTCTACTTTTACTCAAGTACAAGGTCTGAGTACATCTACTTTTACTCAAGTACAAGGTTTGAGTATTTCTACTTTTACTCAAGTACAAGGTCTGAGTACATCTACTTTTACTCAAGTACAAGGTCTGAGTATTTCTACTTTTACTCAAGTACAAGGTCTGAGTACTTCTACTTTTACTCAAGTACAAGATCTGAGTACTTCGTACTTTTACTCAAGTACAAGGTCTGAGTACTTCTACTTTTACTCAAGTACAAGGTCTGAGTACTTCTACTTTTACTCAAGTACAAGGTCTAGGTACTTCTACTTTTACTCAAGTACAATATCTGAGTACTTCTACTTTTACTCAAGTACAAGGTCTGAGTACATCTACTTTTACTCAAGTACAAGGTCTAGGTACTTCTACTTTTACTCAAGTACAAGGTCTGAGTACTTCTACTTTTACTCAAGTACAAGGTCTAGGTACTTCTACTTTTACTCAAGTACAATATCTGAGTACTTCTACTTTTACTCAAGTACAAGGTCTGAGTACTTCTACTTTTACTCAAGTACAAGATCTGAGTACTTCTACTTTTACTGTACAAGATCTGAGTACTTCTACTTTTACTCAAGTACAAGGTCTGAGTACATCTACTTTTACTCAAGTACAAGGTCTGAGTACTTCTACTTTTACTCAAGTACAAGATCTGAGTACTTGTACTTTTACTCAAGTACAAGGTCTGAGTACTTCTACTTTTACTCAAGTACAAGGTCTGAGGTACTTCTACTTTTACTCAAGTACAAGATCTGAGTACTTCTACTTTTACTCAAGTACAAGGTCTGAGTACTTCTACTTTTACTCAAGTACAATATCTGAGTACTTCTACTTTTACTCAAGTACAAGGTCTGAGTACTTCTACTTTTACTCAAGTACAAGATCTGAGTACTTCTACTTTTACTCAAGTACAATATCTGAGTACTTCTACTTTTACTCAAGTACAAGATCTGAGTACTTCTACTTTTACTCAAGTACAAGGTCTGAGTACTTCTACTTTTACTCAAGTACAAGATCTGAGTACTTCTACTTTTACTCAAGTACAAGGTCTGAGTACTTCTACTTTTACTCAAGTACAAGATCTGAGTACTTCTACTTTTACTCAAGTACAAGATCTGAGTACTTCTACTTTTACTCAAGTACAAGGTCTGAGTACTTCTACTTTTACTGTACAAGATCTGAGTACTTCTACTTTTACTCAAGTACAAGGTCTGAGTACATCTACTTTTACTCAAGTACAAGGTCTGAGTACTTCTACTTTTACTCAAGTACAAGATCTGAGTACTTGTACTTTTACTCAAGAACAAGGTCTGAGTACTTCTACTTTTACTCAAGTACAAGGTCTGAGTACTTCTACTTTTACTCAAGTACAAGGTCTGAGTACATCTACTTTTACTCAAGTACAAGGTCTAGGTACTTCTACTTTTACTCAAGTACAATATCTGAGTACTTCTACTTTTACTCAAGTACAAGGTCTGAGTACTTCTACTTTTACTCAAGTACAATATCTGAGTACTTCTACTTTTACTCAAGTACAAGGTCTAGGTACTTCTACTTTTACTCAAGTACAATATCTGAGTACTTCTACTTTTACTCAAGTACAAGGTCTGAGTACTTCTACTTTTACTGTACAAGATTTGAGTACTTCTACTTTTACTCAAGTACAATATCTGAGTACTTCTACTTTTACTCAAGTACAAGATCTGAGTACTTCTACTTTTACTCAAGTACAAGGTCTGAGTACTTCTACTTTTACTCAAGTACAAGGTCTGAGTACTTCTACTTTTACTGTACAAGATCTGAGTACTTCTACTTTTACTCAAGTACAAGGTCTGAGTACATCTACTTTTACTCAAGTACAAGGTCTGAGTACTTCTACTTTTACTCAAGTACAAGATCTGAGTACTTGTACTTTTACTCAAGAACAAGGTCTGAGTACTTCTACTTTTACTCAAGTACAAGGTCTAGGTACTTCTACTTTTACTCAAGTACAATATCTGAGTACTTCTACTTTTACTCAAGTACAATATCTGAGTACTTCTACTTTTACTCAAGTACAAGATCTGAGTACTTCTACTTTTACTCAAGTACAAGGTCTGAGTACTTCTACTTTTACTCAAGTACAAGATTTGAGTACTTCTACTTTTACTCAAGTACAATATCTGAGTACTTCTACTTTTACTCAAGTACAATATCTGAGTACTTCTACTTTTACTCAAGTACAAGATCTGAGTACTTCTACTTTTACTCAAGTACAAGGTCTGAGTACTTCTACTTTTACTCAAGTACAAGATTTGAGTACTTCTACTTTTACTCAAGTACAATATCTGAGTACTTCTACTTTTACTCAAGTACAATATCTGAGTACTTCTACTTTTACTCAAGTACAAGATCTGAGTACTTCTACTTTTACTCAAGTACAAGGTCTGAGTACTTCTACTTTTACTCAAGTACAAGATCTGAGTACTTCTACTTTTACTCAAGTACAAGGTCTGAGTACTTCTACTTTTACTGTCGCTACCTTCACTATATTTAGATGATAGTACTTTGGCTACTTAAAGAGCCTGTGACACGGTTTCCCCCGTCATCCAAACCCCTCACTTTGAGTACATATCGTCCCCTTGAAAACCGTCACTGAACTGATTTTGGATATTTGTACTTTGATAACCGTTAATCTCAATGTCGACCGTTTTCTGGATCTTCTCTGGATTCCTCAAGTCCCGCCAAATGATGGGTGAGTCATTGCGGGCACAGCGCTGCAGCTGCACCGTCCAGGATCCCAGCTTCTGCACGAAACCCTTTATATACACAGCCAGATGCAACCGCACGACGGCGCACACAGCAGCAGCTCAGACGGCGGGGACAGGTTCATGCTGAACGTGTCTGAGAGCTCATGAGGCTGAAGGATCGCTTTACGTTGTGTCTGAAGTTTAGGAATGAGGTGCGTCAATATGGGCGATCATAGGTCATGTAGCCAGTGGTGGACTGGGACTACAAACCATCCCGGGACTCTCGACCGGCCCACTTCAGTACCGCTAGTGAGCTGTCAACGCCCCCCGTTGACAGCTCACTAGCGGTACCGAAGTGGGCCCACTCCCCCAGTGGGGGGTGTCAGGGGCGGCGGGTGCTGTAGATAGTAAATGTAAATATGTAAATATTTGTGTCACTGCATCCTGGTAAAATACAAATATAATGTATAATGTCTGTGTCTTTGACCTTAGCGCTGCTCGCCACCTGTGCCCTGTACTACGAAGCCAGTTCAGCAGACCCTGGATATATTTGAGTAACAAACAAACAACAACAACAAACTAACAAACGAGATCTCGCTAAGCGGTGCTACGACGCTGGTTATCAACTCGGTAAATCAAGCCAGGGTTTCTCTCTCCAGCTGAGAGCGCGTTCACGTCTAAGACACGAGGGGATCTGACTTTCATTACATTTGTCTCGAGTGTTTCGTCAACATAATGTGTTAAATAATACTTCTGCATACAGTCTGTGACACTGTGAGTGCTGCACGGCCAGATGAGGAGAAGCTGACTCAGATCAGGAGATATATGATATATTATGATATTATATGATCGATGATCTGATTGATGATGTAATATGAATGATAAGTGCGACACGTCGGCGTCTTCTCTGCATACGGCAGTTTAAACTGTATTTCCTTTATCCTGTGATATGACTTGAGAGATTTAAACTCCGCACACTGAGCTCTGATTGGTCAGCAGGTGCTTTCACTGAGTGGATCTCTTTTCTATAGACGCCGGAGGCGGGCAGCGTCAGGTAAAAGAAGTTATTTAGCCTTCTCAAACCTGAGCCTCACGCGCCGCCTATGGGGGATGTGCTGGTGACTTATCCGACCGGCCCACTTCGGTACCGGCCCATCGGGATTCGTCCCGATGGCCAGTCCGCCACAGCACCCAGCCCACGTAAACTGTCAACGGGGGAGCCTCGCTGCGGGGAGACGGTGGACCTCGTGTCCCGATCGGAGTGGGAATAATAATAATAATAATCCGTGCATTTTATCCATTAATTTCCCAACATTGTGGTAAAAACCACGTTTAATCCACGTTGGTGTTCAACTACAGAAAGCATCGGTTTGTTTTCTCATCAGGAAATGCAGACCGGCTCAAACAAACGATCATTAATGTATCATATGTTCGCCGAATCGACATGAAAGCACTAATAAATGTAGTTTCATCCACTTGAGTTTACAACCACAAAAATAATCGATTTGTTTTTATATCACATCCGACGGGAGGAAATTCAGCAGCTCTCACTCCCGATGTTTAATCCCAATGTAATCATCATCTTCACCACGATCATCTATGTTTATGTCGCCGAATTGACATGAAAGCACTGACGAATATGAATATACTGTAGTCAGCTTCATTACAACGTTATCAACGTGCCTAATCTCAGTAATTCACCATGTATACGCATGACAACACACTGTGTCCGTGTTTGGCTCTCGAAGCGTTCCCGCATTGACGTCACTTCCGGCTTCCCCCAAAACTTCAAAATGAGTGAAGGAATTTCCCCGCGATGTTCGAAATGATTGATATTTAACGGAACGGTATCGCTTTTTCTTTTTTAAACTGACGGTTCGAGATTACTAGTAGCCCAATATTTCATTGCACAACAGCTGTTGGGAGGCTGTCACCGGCTCTTTCAGTCCGGCGGTCGGAGCGCTTCTCCCCGAGGTCACGTGACGGAACGGAACAGGAATAAAGGTTTATAAAGATATTTATTATTGATGATAACTAACAACATGAGTCCAGTGTTCTCCTGGTTCACAGAGAAGCTTCAAGTCCACACCCCAAGGACCCAGGTCCTTCAGGAACCCTGCAGTCAGTCCTTGTTCTTCAGGTCCTGGTCCTTGTGCGGGAGGTCCTTGTCCTTCAGGCCCTGGTCCCCCTTGAGGTCCAGCTGGCCCAGCAGCAGGGCGTCTGCCTCCTTCAGGTCCTGGTTCTGGTCCCCCTTGAGGTCCAGCTGGCCCAGCAGCAGGGCGTCTGCCTCCTTCAGGTCCTGGTTCTGGTCCCCCTTGAGGTCCAGCAGCAAGGCGTCTGCCTCCTTCAGGTCCTGGTTCTGGTCCGCCTTGAGGTCCAGCTGGCCCAGCAGTAGCGCGTCTGCCTCCTTCAGGTCCTGGTTCTGGTCCCCCTTGAGGTCCAGCAGCAAGGCGTCTGCCTCCTTCAGGTCCTGGTTCTGGTCCGCCTTGAGGTCCAGCTGGCCCAGCAGCAGGGCGTCTGCCTCCTTCAGGTCCTGGTTCTGGTCCCCCTTGAGGTCCAGCAGCAAGGCGTCTGCCTCCTTCAGGTCCTGGTTCTGGTCCGCCTTGAGGTCCAGCTGGCCCAGCAGCAGGGCGTCTGCCTCCTTCAGGTCCTGGTACTGGTCCCCCTTGAGGTCCAGCTGGCCCAGCAGCAGGGCCTCTGCCTCCAGCAGGGTGATGTCACTGAAGGCTCCCAGGAACCTGGCAGTGAGCTCCAGGTCGCTGAGCCTCAGCCGGACGCGGCTGCCTCTCTGCAGCCGGTGGCCCTCCTCCGGCCTCCGCACCACGCAGTGGAACTTCCCCCCGAAGTCCACGTACAGGTCGTCCCGCACCACGTGGAAGATCCTGCCCACCACCACCTTCCCTCGGGCCGGCCCGAGCTGCACCAGGGGGGCCCGGCGGAGCAGCTGGGGGAAGCTGCTGCTGGGGAGAGAGAGTACATTATACTACGAGTACTTATACACACTACACTATGAGCAGCTGAGAGAGAGTACATTATACTACGTGTACTTATACACACTACACTATGAGCAGCTGAGAGAGAGTACATTATACTACGAGTACTTATACACACTACACTATGAGCAGCTGAGAGAGAGTACATTATACTACGAGTACTTATACACACACTACACTATGAGCAGCTGAGAGAGAGTACATTATACTACGAGTACTTATACACACTACACTATGAGCAGCTGAGAGAGAGAGTACATTATACTACGTGTACTTATACACACTACACTATGAGCAGCTGAGAGAGAGAGTACATTATACTATGAGTACTTATACACACTACACTATGAGCAGCTGAGAGAGAGAGTACATTATACTACGAGTACTTCTACACACTACACTATGAGCAGCTGAGAGAGTACATTATACTACGAGTACTTATACACACTACACTATGAGCAGCTGAGAGAGAGAGTACATTATACTACGAGTACTTCTACACACTACGAGCAGCTGAGAGAGTACATTATACTACGAGTACTTATACACACTACACTATGAGCAGCTGAGAGAGAGAGTACATTATACTACGTGTACTTATACACACTACGAGCAGCTGAGAGAGACAGTACATTATACTACGAGTACTTATACACACTACGAGCAGCTGAGAGAGAGTACACATTATACTACGTGTACTTATACACACTACACTATGAGCAGCTGAGAGAGAGAGTACATTATACTACGAGTACTTATACACACTACACTATGAGCAGCTGAGAGAGAGAGTACATTATACTACGAGTACTTATACACACTACACTATGAGCAGCTGAGAGAGTACATTATACTACGAGTACTTATACACACTACACTATGATCAGCTGAGAGAGAGAGTACATTATACTACGAGTACTTATACACACTACACTATGATCAGCTGAGAGAGAGAGTACATTATACTACGAGTACTTATACACACTACACTATGAGCAGCTGAGAGAGAGTACATTATACTACGTGTACTTATACACACTACACTGAGCAGCTGAGAGAGAGAGTACATTATACTACGTGTACTTATACACACTACGAGCAGCTGAGAGAGAGAGTACATTATACTACGAGTACTTATACACACTACACTATGAGCAGCTGAGAGAGAGAGTACATTATACTACGTGTACTTATACACACTACGAGCAGCTGAGAGAGACAGTACATTATACTACGAGTACTTATACACACTACACTATGAGCAGCTGAGAGAGAGTACACATTATACTACGTGTACTTATACACACTACACTATGAGCAGCTGAGAGAGAGAGTACATTATACTACGAGTACTTATACACACTACACTATGAGCAGCTGAGAGAGAGAGTACATTATACTACGAGTACTTATACACACTACACTATGAGCAGCTGAGAGAGTACATTATACTACGAGTACTTATACACACTACACTATGATCAGCTGAGAGAGAGAGTACATTATACTACGAGTACTTATACACACTACACTATGAGCAGCTGAGAGAGAGAGTACATTATACTACGTGTACTTATACACACTACACTATGAGCAGCTGAGAGAGAGAGTACATTATACTACGAGTACTTATACACACTACACTATGAGCAGCTGAGAGAGAGTACATTATACTACGTGTACTTATACACACTACACTATGAGCAGCTGAGAGAGAGAGTACATTATACTACGAGTACTTATACACACTACACTATGAGCAGCTGAGAGAGAGTACATTATACTACATGTACTTATACACACTACACTATGAGCAGCTGAGAGAGGGAGTACATTATACTACGTGTACTTATACACACTACACTATGAGCAGCTGAGAGAGAGAGTACATTATACTACGAGTACTTATACACACTACACTATGAGCAGCTGAGAGAGAGAGTACATTATACTACATGTACTTATACACACTACACTATGAGCAGCTGAGAGAGAGAGTACATTATACTACGTGTACTTATACACACTACACTATGAGCAGCTGAGAGAGAGAGTACATTATACTACGAGTACTTATACACACTACACTATGAGCAGCTGAGAGAGAGTACATTATACTACATGTACTTATACACACTACACTATGAGCAGCTGAGAGAGAGTACATTATACTACGAGTACTTATACACACTACACTATGATCAGCTGAGAGAGAGAGAGTACATTATACTACGTGTACTTATACACACTACACTATGAGCAGCTGAGAGAGAGTACATTATACTACATGTACTTATACACACTACACTATGAGCAGCTGAGAGAGAGAGTACATTATACTACGTGTACTTATACACACTACACTATGAGCAGCTGAGAGAGAGAGTACATTATACTACGAGTACTTATACACACTACACTATGAGCAGCTGCGAGAGAGAGTACATTATACTACGAGTACTTATACACACTACACTATGAGCAGCTGAGAGAGAGAGTACATTATACTACGTGTACTTATACACACTACACTATGAGCAGCTGAGAGAGAGTACATTATACTACGAGTACTTATACACACTACACTATGAGCAGCTGAGAGAGAGTACGTTGTACTACATGTACTTATACACACTACACTATGAGCAGCTGAGAGAGAGAGTACATTATACTACGTGTACTTATACACACTACACTATGAGCAGCTGAGAGAGAGTACGTTGTACTACATGTACTTATACACACTACACCTCTCGGAGGTCTTGTTATACCCTCTCGGAGGTCTTGTTATACCCACTCGGAGGTCTTGTTTTCCGGGCTCTCTTCTCCTCGCCGCAGAGAGGAGTGCAGGTCGAAGGCAGCAGCGAAGCCGAGCGGTCTGTCCGAGCTGTAGGCTCTGGATCTGGGGAGAGAAGCTCTGGATCCGGGGAGAGAGGACCAGAGGACCCCGGAGGACGGGACTGAGCTCCGGGAGACAACCTTCCACAGCGCCGCCATGTTGTCTTCACTGAGGGGATACAGCACGGGAACTTCTTCCGGTAGAGAAGAGACGTTGGGCGCCTCCTGGCTGCTCTTCCGGTACTGCAGAGGAGATTCAGATTCATTTAACTCAAATATAGCGGCTTCAGAACCAGAACCAGATCCAGAACCAGAAAGGTTTCCCTTTGTCTGTCCGCCCGGGACCTTCAAGGTATTACAGCAGCAGGGCGTCGATAAGTGAAGAGAATAACCAACGGCTACTGGCTGAGCGCAGAAGAAGCTGCGCATGCGCCCTAAGCTCTTCCTACAGGGCTAAAGGAAGCAGCTAACAGTGAAGCTAACAGCGAAGCTAACATGGAGGTGATTGTCAGCTCCCCGAGATTCAGCTTTTCTTCCTGGGTGTTTCCGGACGGGTCTCCGGTCAGAGAGGTGCTGACCCGGTTCTTACAACAACAGGTGAGTTAACTACAAGAGGAGAAACATAAACAGACATAAACGGGGAGAAACGGGTAGCAGGAGCTAACGGTAGCTAACAAACAAACAGGACGAACCGAAGGGGAACTCTCAACGTTGAGATAAAGATACTGATATATATATATATATATATATATATATATATATATATAAGGAGTATTAGCCGGGATTAATCGGATGGCGTTAACTCTGATGAGATGCTGTGATGCTCCTGCGGTGAAGAGTTTATTTAACACATATTTATGATCTATATCAGATTCTTTACTTCAGTTAAAGTACTAAACCTCCTGGAGAAATACTCAGTTTCAGGTCAAAGTACTGCATGGAGAGTTGTATTTAAGATTGATCTTTATTATATATAAGTAATATTAGGAACCATTTCTAAAGGTATTGGGAGTAAATAAACTCTGTCTGAGTTTGTAAAGAAACTAGTAAATACATCTGTCAAATAAATGTAGTAAAAAGTACAATATTTGCTTGCTAAATGTAGGGGAGTAGAAGTCTAAAATGGAGATACTTGCAGTACAAGTACCTGCAATGTGTACTTGAGTTCAGTACTTGAGTAGATGTACTCACCTCTGTGTACAGCTGACTGAACTTTGATCTGAAATAAAGATGTAAAGAAACTAAAATCCTCACAGCCTTATAGCGGATAATCAGAAGCTGTGACATAAATACATGGAACTGTGAGGGAGGACCGTATTACCGCGCGACCCATCTAATGACCTGGAGAGCACGTGCAGATCCTCGCGGCTCCATCGCGGGTTAACATGTTGTGTGTGTGTGTGTGTGTGTGTGTGTGTGTGTGTGTGTATAGGGACTTTCCTCTTCTGCAGATTTCTACGTGCACAGTAATGGACGCCTGTCTGAGCTGGAGGACCCCCTGCAGGCGGGGGCCGTCTATCACCTGGAGCCCCGCCTCTGTGGGGGCAAAGGAGGTGAGGTCCAGGACATAGACAGAACCAACGTTTATCAGATCCACATATTACACATGACGTTACAACACTTCTTCTGTGGTGTTAATCTGTGTGTCTCTTCTTCTGTGGTGTTTCAGGGTTCGGCTCGATGCTGCGAGCTCTCGGCGCTCAGATCGAGAAGACGACGAACCGCGAGGCGTGCAGAGACCTGAGCGGACGCCGCCTCCGAGACGTAAACCACGAGAAGGAGTAAGAGCTCTTCTTCTGTGGTGTTTACCTCCCTGTAACTCTTCCTCTGTGGTGTTTACCTCCCTGTAACTCTTCCTCTGTGGTGTTTACCTCTGTATCTCTTCCTCTGTGGTGTTTACCTCTGTATCTCTTCCTCTGTGGTGTTTACCTCCCTGTATCTCTTCTTCTGTGGTGTTTACCTCCCTGTAACTCTTCCTCTGTGGTGTTTACCTCCCTGTAACTCTTCCTCTGTGGTGTTTACCTCTGTATCTCTTCCTCTGTGGTGTTTACCTCCCTGTAACTCTTCCTCTGTGGTGTTTACCTCCCTGTATCTCTTCCTCTGTGGTGTTTACCTCTGTATCTCTTCCTCTGTGGTGTTTACCTCCCTGTAACTCTTCCTCTGTGGTGTTTACCTCCCTGTATCTCTTCTTCTGTGGTGTTTACCTCCCTGTAACTCTTCCTCTGTGGTGTTTACCTCCCTGTAACTCTTCCTCTGTGGTGTTTACCTCTGTATCTCTTCCTCTGTGGTGTTTACCTCCCTGTAACTCTTCCTCTGTGGTGTTTACCTCCCTGTAACTCTTCCTCTGTGGTGTTTACCTCCCTGTAACTCTTCCTCTGTGGTGTTTACCTCCTTGTAACTCTTCCTCTGTGGTGTTTACCTCTGTATCTCTTCCTCTGTGGTGTTTACCTCCCTGTAACTCTTCCTCTGTGGTGTTTACCTCTGTATCTCTTCTTCTGTGGTGTTTACCTCCCTGTAACTCTTCCTCTGTGGTGTTTACCTCTGTATCTCTTCTTCTGTGGTGTTTACCTCCCTGTAACTCTTCCTCTGTGGTGTTTACCTCCCTGTAACTCTTCTTCTGTGGTGTTTACCTCCCTGTATCTCATCTTCTGTGGTGTTTACCTCGCTGTAACTCTTCCTCTGTGGTGTTTACCTCCCTGTAACTCTTCTTCTGTGGTGTTTACCTCCCTGTATCTCATCTTCTGTGGTGTTTACCTCCCTGTAACTCTTCCTCTGTGGTGTTTACCTCCCTGTAACTCTTCCTCTGTGGTGTTTACCTCCCTGTAACTCTTCCTCTGTGGTGTTTACCTCCCTGTAACTCTTCCTCTGTGGTGTTTACCTCCCTGTAACTCTTCCTCTGTGGTGTTTACCTCTGTATCTCTTCTTCTGTGGTGTTTACCTCCCTGTAACTCTTCCTCTGTGGTGTTTACCTCTGTATCTCTTCTTCTGTGGTGTTTACCTCCCTGTAACTCTTCCTCTGTGGTGTTTACCTCCCTGTAACTCTTCTTCTGTGGTGTTTACCTCCCTGTATCTCATCTTCTGTGGTGTTTACCTCCCTGTAACTCTTCCTCTGTGGTGTTTACCTCCCTGTATCTCTTCTTCTGTGGTGTTTACCTCCCTGTATCTCATCTTCTGTGGTGTTTACCTCCTTGTAACTCTTCCTCTGTGGTGTTTACCTCTGTATCTCTTCTTCTGTGGTGTTTACCTCCCTGTATCTCATCTTCTGTGGTGTTTACCTCCTTGTAACTCTTCCTCTGTGGTGTTTACCTCTGTATCTCTTCTTCTGTGGTGTTTACCTCCCTGTAACTCTTCTTCTGTGGTGTTTACCTCCCTGTAACTCTTCTTCTGTGGTGCAGGATGGCAGAGTGGCTGAAGAAGCAGACGGAGCGCGAGGCTGAGAAGGAGCAGAAGCGTCTGGATCGTCTCCAGAGGAAACTAGCCGAGCCCAGACACCAGTTCACCGACCCAGACTATCAGAAGCAGAGCCACGAGCTGCAGGAGAGGCTGGAGGACTCCGTCATGAAGGGTGAGGGCACTTCCTGTCTGGAGGGCAAGGCTTTCCGAAGGGGTTTCTGGTTGTTAAGATCAAAGTCAACTAAATTGTCAATCTTTCAGTTTGTGTGTGTACAGAGAGATCGATATGCCGTTTCCCACAATCCAGACACATTATACAGTGTGCACACATTAAGACGTAAACAATAGCTCGACAATCAATAAATACAAAATAACAGTCCCTTCAGCGTCTCAGGGAAATGAGCATGAGCGATGAGTCTGTCCATAGCCGCGAGAGAGACGAGAAGCACTTAATGATCCCACTGTGAAGTGTTTGCGTTGCACAAAGAGACGAGGCGTTGAACAATAGAGAAACTAAAAGACTAGAAATAAACGATCTGGGAACCTCAGAAATAACATGGCGTTAACAAATGTGGAGGTAACGGACCTTTCTTTCTGAATTCAGGCGTTGAGAGCAGCAGGATCACACGAGGTGAAGATAGAATACAGATTTAAATAATAACTAGGGCTGTCAAGTTAACGCCTTAATAACGCAAAAAACGCCACTAATTATTTTAACGCGATTAACGCATGTGTATTGTTTGTCCTCGGCCGCCCCGTAGCTTCAGAGCATCGAGTTTAAAATACCGTCTACCAGCTGATGCTGACAGCCCCGCTCCGCTTGTGGCAGACCACACTTCCACGCTCTGTGTGTGTGTGTGTGTGTGTGTGTGTGTGTGTGTGTGTGTGTGTGTGTGTGTGTGTGTGTGTGTGTGTGTGTGTGTGTGTGTGTGTGTGTGTGTGTGTGTGTGTGTGTGTGTGTGTGTGTGTGTGTGTGTGTGTGTGTGTGTGTGTGTGTGTGTGTGTGTGTGTGTGTGTGTGTGTGTGTGTGTGTGTGTGGCCCGAGCGAGCGAGAGAGAGACCTTACGTGCATTGTTGTTGTTAGCATCGGGTGCTAGCTAGCTGCGCTAACGGATATAAGGAGCTGTTTCAATGAAAACAGAGGAGCGACATTTCGCCACAACGGCGCCGAGCGCTTGACTTGATGCAGGAAGCAGACAGCGGGACGTTGAGGAGAAGTGAGCACACTCAGCTCGGAGAGTGCAGCATGACTGCAGCGTCCAGGCAGCTCCCGTTCGAGCATAGTTGTCATTGTTCAAATGATAACAAACATTAGCATAAAGCATATGTGTCCACTCATATGTTCATAAGAGTATTAAAAACTTCAAAAATATTCCTCTAAGGTTCATTTAGAACAGATACAAAATGTGCGATTAACTATTTTAATCGACTGACAGCCCGAATAATAATACAACAAAAGTGACGAGGCGACTGTTGAAGCAAGATATCACAGTAAAGAGATGGGCATGAAGTGTTTCCTCCCTGCCTCGCTCCAGGTCTGCAGGCGTCCTCCAGCACGCAGGTGAGGGCGGACGAGGGGTCGGCAGCGAAGAGGCCGAGCGGCGAGAAGAGCGAGCAGCCGCTGAGGAAGAAGCAGAAGAAGACAGCGTTCTGGTGAGGGTCCTGGTTCTATTTCATCCTGGCTGACCGCCGGCGCTTAGCACTGGATATCTTCTGTCTCGCGCAGGGCGAATATTTATACCAACAAAGTCACGCGTGACCTCGTCGTCAACGAGGTTACTGCTTTATGAGTAGCAGCCAAGCTAGCTTATTGAAAAAATTCGATTTAGCTCATTTAGCTACCTGTAGCCTAGTGATCGTCGGAGCTGTGGGCTAGAACGCTCGCCCTCCAAAGGCTGCGACGAGCTGTCGCCCTCCCAAGGGAGGGGACCGCGGGGTTCACCACTCGGAGCCCCGGAGCGGTAAAGAGCGGACGCTCCTGCACGTCAGTCGGTGAGATCGCTGCCATTGATTTGTGATTGTGCTATCCTCAAGCTAATGGATCATTGTGTCCCAGTCAGCCGAGTGCTCTCGATCAAGCTAACTTGCTACAGCGCTAGTGAAGAGTGTCTTCGCTCCCCTCTCCCGGAACGCAGGTGGTTTATTAAATCCACCCGTGGTCTCCATGGCAACTTCAGCCACTCATTTGGATGAGTGTGACGAGGAGGGCCCATCCCATGCTTCCGGGCCTGGCTCCTCAGCCCATGGATCCTCAGAGGGGGCAGATGGCGGCTCCATGGGTGTCGTAATTCGCATGGCACTGGCTCGCCAGCAGCTGGATGTACGGCAGCCTGAAACGGCGCCTGCCAGCTTTACCGTTCCTCCCTCTGTGAGTATCTGAGGGGGTTGCATGCTGGAGGACACTAAGACTCTTTCCCGTCTTACGTCCGATGGCCGCGCCCTGGCAGCCACGCTGGATGCGGCAAGAGTTGGCCTTGACCACATGCCGGCTGTTGAGCCATTGCTTCCCTCATAGTTTCCCCTGACGAAGCTCTGAGGTCGGAGGCCAGCTGCCCTCGACCCCAACGTCGGGTCACTGATGACCCGCTCACTAAGGCTTACGATGCAGCGGTGCGCATGGGCCGTATAGGCAATTCCCTCTCTCGCCTCATGCTCGCCCTCTCAGCCTCCCTGCAGCAGGAGGCTCTTAGCGCTTCCTCTACCAGCCTCAGTGACGCCTCATTATGTCCAGAGAGCTTGGGCGCCTGATGTCCACTCTGGTCCAGACTCGTCGCCCGGTTTGGCTGGCAGTCACCCTTATGACAGGCATGTAGGAGGACTCTCCGTGCTGTCCCAGTGGAGCCGGGGGAACTGTTCGGTTCAGCGGCCGTACAGGTGCTCGAACGGACTGCCCAAGCTAGTCAGACCAGGCAACGGTTCTCAGCTCTTCGCAGAGACATGCCCCCCCCCCCCCCACCCGGTAGGCCTAGAGGTTCCGCGTCTGCCTCCCGAGGCCACTCCCACCCCACGGCTCCCCGCGGTGCCCACCATGTGCCTCAGCGTCTCACGAGGGGGCCGGCCCGCTACCAACGCGGTCCTGTTAACTCGCCCCCAAGGCAGCCTCGGCATCCGGTGCCTAACCGTCGCCCACCCAGAGCCTACTGTGCAAGGTACTGAGGCTACCCAGCAGCAGCTCGACCCCTGGGTGGTTTCCACCTTAACCCAAGGGTACAAGCTTCAGTTCCGACGCCGGCCCCAGCCTTCCGCCGGGTCAAAATGACCACCATAAGCGACCCGGCAAAAGAAGTCGACCTAAACCAGGAGCTGTCAGTCCTCCTTGCCAAGGGTGCAATCGAGCCTGTGGACCCCTTTTCACAGCCCGGGGGCTTCTACTTGACCTACTTCCTGGTAAGGAAGAAAAGCGGTGGACTTCGCCCAATCCTCGATCTGAGGGGACTCAACAAGTTACCTTTCCATGTGCTGAGCACAGCAGACGTTCTTTGCTTTGCCTTCAGAGGCCGTCATTTCCAGTTCAGGGTGCTCCCATTCGGACTCTCCCTCTCCCCAAGGGTGTGCACCAGGTGTGTCGCGGCAGCCCTCTCGCCCCTGCAGAAGATTCTGCCATACTTAGACGACTGGTTGATCTGTGCACCATCCGGTTGCAGTCGACCCAGGACACGGCTCTCCTTCTCTCTCATGTCGCCCGGCTCGGCCTCAAGGTGAACATGGGGAAGAGTTGTCTGAACCCCTCTCAGAGCCTCACCTTCATTGGTGTGGCTCTGGACTAGGGATCGACCGATATGGCTTTTTCAAGGCCGATACCGATTATTAGTAATCAAGGAGACCGATAACCGATATTTGGAACCGATATACATTTGCAGTAAAATCAGAAAATCTATAGTGTCAAAATGTAGAATAACACAAACTCCAACACAACTCAACACAACTTATTTGAAATGCATTTAAGCCTATATTATGTTTAATGAACTTTTAAACATCTTACAGCTGGTTTCCTCTCTGAGCCTTTTCTTTAGTGCAGCCGTCTGCAGTGAGTCAGAGAGACAGGAAGTGGGGCAGCAGGCTGACATGCTGACTAACAATAATGCTTAATGTATTATATCAAACCAATGCCTGTCTGTCAGCATGACATCTCAATAAGCTGCTAGCAACTGCACAGCACTATGCTAGCTAATGTTTTGCAAACTATTAAAAGTGAGGCTATTGCAGTAGACCTAACGTTAGTCTAGGAGCCTCACTTCTAATATGTTGCTAAACATTTGCTAAATACATGTTGGCTAGCTAGCTTCACATATCAACCTGAAAAACTGCGAGGCTTCACTCGCAGCCCCCCCCTCCGCACCACAGTTACTCCGCACGCACCCCAACTCTGACTGACTTCCCGCGTCCCTGTGCAACTGGGAAGCTGATGGAACTGGATCAATAGATCGTGCTGTTTCTGCAGCTTCAGCTGATATGAGGGGATTGGGATGTTTATTGAACTTCGGCTTTCAACTGATTTACCTTGGAAACACATGTATGGCTCTGCCGCTCAGCGCTGCTGCTCGCCTCTGTCTGTGTCTGCGTTCTTCGCACCTGCCTGTAATCTGAGAAGGTCCCGCCTCTATGGCTGGCTCCCGCCCGGAAAATCTTCAGTGTTGATTGACACTTCAGTAATAGCCTATCAGATAGCGCTGTGGGCGGGACATTGCTCGTGTACAGAGAGTGGTGACTGCAGACAGAGAAACGGCCGCATCAGAGCCAAAGTGTTATCGGCAATTTTATTAAAAAAAGGCCGATACCGATAATCGGTCAAATGAGGAATATCGGCCCCGATAATCGGCCTGGCCGATAATCGGTCGACCCCTACTCTGGACACAGTCACTATGCGGGCCTGTCCATCCTCCAGCTTCTTCCCCTCTTCAAAGGGGCAGGTCTCTTGTCTCGCCTCTTGGGCAAGCTGACAGCTGCCCCGGCTGTCGTTCCCTTGGGCTTGTTGTCATTGTCCCAGACTCTCCTTGCCTGGCCAGCCTACGGTCAATGTGTCTGCCCGGAGAGCAGAACCAAGTCGCCGACTTCCTCTCCATCACAAGCCTCCCCCGGGGGAGTGGTGGCTTCATCCAGAGGTGGTGACCAGCATCTGGGGTCTCTTCGGCAGGGCAGAGGTAGATCTCTTTGCCTCGAAGATGTCGATGCACTGCCCCCTGTGGTTCTCCTCGATGGAGAAGACCAGCCCTTTGGGTCAGAACGCCCTGGCTCATTCATGGCCAGGGTGTCTTCTCTATGCCTATCCACTCCTTCCTCTGATCCTACCAACACTCCTCAGAGTGCTTCATCAGGGCCACAGGCTTCTTCTGGTGGCCCCCTTCTGGCCAGCCAGGACTTCTCTCCCTGCTGCACAGACTCTGTTACGGGACCAACAGGAAGGACCTCTTGTCTCAGCTGGAGGGTCGGATGTGGCACCCCGACCCCGACCCCTGCCACTTCCAGCAGTGGGTCCGGCCACTGGAGGGCCCGACCCACTGCTGAGCGACTGCATAGAGCCTGTCAGGAGGACTATTCTCAATGCTAGGACACCATCTACTCGTAGGCAGTACGGAAACGTGTGGAAACTGTTTTCTGACTGGTGGCAAGGGCGAAATGAGGACCCAGTACATTACTCGGTGCCTACTACCCTTGAGTTCCTGCAGTCCCTGCTGGACGACGGCCGGTGTCCCGCTACCGTCAGGCTGTATGTGGCTGCTGTACCAGCTCAACACGCAAGGGTTGACGACAACGCAGTAGGGAGCCATGGGCTGGTATCTCTCTTTAAGGGGAGCTCTGAGGCTTCGCCTACGGGCCCTTGGTGCGGGATGCCCGATGCTCGCCTCCTCGTCACAGGCAGAACTGAGGTGGCTCTCAGCTAAGACTGCTTTCATACGTAACCATCGTTCTATTCATTTAGATCTACAGTGAAATGGAGCTTTGAAGAGGTCGTCATTGATGTTTATAGTTTACTTTGATACATCGTGACTTAAATCCATATTATACTACTTTGTTATATAAAGTCTACAGGCAGATGTTTTAAATGTCTCGTGTTCACAGGACGGGTCTCGACGAGATGATGAGCTCTGAGGAGGATGAAGAGGATGATGAAGAGTCTCCGTGCTCCAGCCTGGGAGCCTCTGCAGCGATGATGAAACCGAGGAGACGGGTGGAGCAGAGCAGCAGGTAGGCCTCTCAGTACCATCACGGGTTCAATGAGGTCCTGTAAGACTTTATCAGCAATATAAATGTTAGAGAGAATCCTGACTAACTGAATCTTCGTTTCTTTCAGCTCCTCCGACTGCAGCTCGTCCTCCACTGATCAAACCAGCAGCAAGCAGGGAACCAGCAGAGAGCAGGGAACCAGCAGAGAGAATACGGGGACCAGCAGAGAGCCTCAAGGAACCAGCAGAGAGAATAAGGGAACCAGCAGAGAGCCTCAGTCTGAGGGGACCAGCAAAGAGAATAAGGGAACCAGCAGAGAGCCTCAGTCTGAGGGGACCAGCAGAGAGCCTCAGTCTGAGGGGACCAGCAGAGAGCCTCAGTCTGAGGGGACCAGCAGAGAGCCTCAGTCTGAGGGGACCAGCAGAGAGCCTCAGTCTGAGGGGACCAGCAGAGAGCCTCAGTCTGAGGGGACCAGCAGAGAGCCTCAGTCTGAGGGGACCAGCAGAGAGCCTCAGTCTGAGGGGACCAGCAGAGAGCCTCGGTCTGAGGGGACCAGCAGAGAGCCTCGGTCTGAGGGGACCAGCAGAGAGCCTCAGTCTGAGGGGACCAGCAGAGAGCCTCAGTCTGAGGGGACCAGCAAAGAGAATAAGGGAACCAGCAGAGAGCCTCAGTCTGAGGGGACCGGCAGAGAGCCTCGGTCTGAGGGGACCGGCAGAGAGCCTCGGTCTGAGGGGACCGGCAGAGAGCCTCGGTCTGAGGGGACCGGCAGAGAGCCTCGGTCTGAGGGGACCGGCAGAGAGCCTCGGTCTGAGGGGACCGGCAGAGAGCCTCGGTCTGAGGGGACCGGCAGAGAGCCCCGGTCTGAGGGGACCGGCAGAGAGCCCCGGTCTGAGGGGACCGGCAGAGAGCCTTGGTCTGAGGGGACCGGCAGAGAGCCCCGGTCTGAGGGGACCGGCAGAGAGCCTCCTGCAGAGTCTCAGCAGGTCAGCATCTCTTCCCCTCTCCTGTCGGAGCTTCTTCTCTTGAAGACAGTATAAGATTGTATTTTAACATTAATTAATAAAGTAATGTTTTCCATCCAAAACTGACAGGAATAAGTAGATCACTTTTTCTTCCAGTTTAAGCAGGGGCACGAACAACTTGGATGTGTATAGGCTAAACAAATAGCTGGAGGCTATCCATGGTAGAGGGGGGGAGGGGGGAGGTCAACTTCATTCACGTTCTTTCCGTGTTACTGATTGTAATCGCTATACGCTGCTCTCTCTCGTCTCCTCTTCACAAACAACTACTATTTTTGCGGCACACGTGCTTTCAGCCAATCAGCTCTCTGAATTATGAGATGACGTTTGGCGGGGATGGCAGCTCAGTGCCCCAATGGTGATTATTTTGTTGCCGTACACATTGAATAGAAAAAGACTCTAAGCATGCGCTGTGTAGTTTATACAGCACCCATTCAGTTGGACAGTGAGAGGGAGGGGCTTGATCAGGGGCTTGACCCGCGTCGGTCAGAACGGCTCAACAGGCACACTGCAGACACTAACTAGAAGAACAGACTAAAACAGCAATGTACGACGAATCGGATCTTAAAATCATAAAATATATTTTAAGATGCATTTATTTTTGCATTACTATTTGAATGACTTTCTGCTGACACTAGGTGGGGCTGTCTGTGAAATACATGCTGATGTCCTGCACCATAATCATGGTTAAAGCATCTGACCTTGCTCTCCAGGTGGACCTGCCCTCGCTGTCCTGCGTGTCCCAGCTGGAGGCTCTGGGTCTGGCCCGTCTGAAGCAGGAACTGATGTCTCGTGGTCTGAAGTGCGGGGGAACTCTTAGTGAACGCGCAGCGCGACTCTTCTCCGTCAGAGCGCTGAAGCCCGAGGACGTCCCGGCGGCGCTGCTCGCCAAGAAGAAGAAGTGATGTCACTCGAACGCGCCTCTATAACCTGGGAAATGCTTTCTGTCCATCTGAGTTTCGATGTCTTGTTATTGAGTTTTTATTTTGTCTTTTCTCACATCGTTGAAACTTTATGAATAAATCCATTTTTTTTTTATCAGCAGAAAGTGTTCGTCCAATCAGAAAGCAGGATCTTCTTTACCTGTTGTTGAATATGTCCTGTTCTAGTTTATTATATTCAGATATGAGTCCTGTTGTTCAGGAAGATGTCAAATGTACATTTATAATAAAATGTTTCTGTAACTAAAAACGTGTTGTTCATTTTTCAGGATTTATGAACAACAACAACAACAACAACAACAACAATTAGCTTAAAGGTGGGGTATGTAATTCCCTTCAGAAACACTTAAAGGTGGGGTAGGTAATTCACTTCAGAAACACTTAAAGGTGGGGTAGGTCATTCACTTCAGAAACACTTAAAGGTGGGGTAGGTCTTTCACTTCAGAAACACTTAAAGGTGGGGTAGGTCATTCCCTTCAGAAACACTTAAAGGTGGGGTAGGTCATTCCCTTCAGAAACACTTAAAGGTGGGGTAGGTCTTTCACTTCAGAAACACTTAAAGGTGGGGTAGGTAATTCACTTCAGAAACACTTAAAGGCGGGGTAGGTAATTCACTTCAGAAACACTTAAAGGTGGGGTAGGTCATTCCCTTCAGAAACACTTAAAGGTGGGGTAGGTCTTTCACTTCAGAAACACTTAAAGATGGGGTAGGTCTTTCACTTCAGAAACACTTAAAGGTGGGGTAGGTCATTCACTTCAGAAACACTTAAAGGTGGGGTAGGTCATTCCCTTCAGAAACACTTAAAGGTGGGGTAGCTCTTTCACTTCAGAAACACTTAAAGGTGGGGTAGGTAATTCACTTCAGAAACACTTAAAGGCGGGGTAGGTAATTCACTTCAGAAACACTTAAAGGTGGGGTAGGTCTTTCACTTCAGAAACACTTAAAGGTGGGGTAGGTCATTCCCTTCAGAAACACTTAAAGGTGGGGTAGGTAATTCCCTTCAGAAACACTTAAAGGTGGGGTAGGTAATTCACTTCAGAAACACTTAAAGGCGGGGTAGGTAATTCACTTCAGAAACACTTAAAGGTGGGGTAGGTCTTTCACTTCAGAAACACTTAAAGGTGGGGTAGGTCATTCCCTTCAGAAACACTTAAAGGTGGGGTAGGTCATTCACTTCAGAAACACTTAAAGGTGGGGTAGGTAATTCACTTCAGAAACACTTAAAGGCGGGGTAGGTAATTCACTTCAGAAACACTTAAAGGTGGGGTAGGTCATTCACTTCAGAAACACTTAAAGGTGGGGTAGGTCATTCCCTTCAGAAACACTTAAAGGTGGGGTATGTAATTCCCTTCAGAAACACTTAAAGGTGGGGTAGGTAATTCACTTCAGAAACACTTAAAGGCGGGGTAGGTAATTCACTTCAGAAACACTTAAAGGTGGGGTAGGTCTTTCACTTCAGAAACACTTAAAGGTGGGGTAGGTCATTCCCTTCAGAAACACTTAAAGGTGGGGTAGGTCTTTCACTTCAGAAACACTTAAAGGTGGGGTAGGTCATTCACTTCAGAAACACTTAAAGGTGGGGTAGGTAATTCACTTCAGAAACACTTAAAGGTGGGGTAGGTCATTCACTTCAGAAACACTTAAAGGTGGGGTAGGTCATTCACTTCAGAAACACTTAAAGGTGGGGTAGGTCATTCACTTCAGAAACACTTAAAGGTGGGGTAGGTCATTCACTTCAGAAACACTTAAAGGTGGGGTAGGTCATTCACTTCAGAAACACTTAAAGGTGGGGTAGGTCATTCCCTTCAGAAACACTTAAAGGTGGGGTAGGTCATTCACTTCAGAAACACTTAAAGGTGGGGTAGGTCATTCACTTCAGAAACACTTAAAGGTGGGGTAGGTCATTCACTTCAGAAACACTTAAAGGTGGGGTAGGTCATTCACTTCAGAAACACTTAAAGGTGGGGTAGGTCATTCACTTCAGAAACACTTAAAGGTGGGGGAGGTCATTCACTTCAGAAACACTTAAAGGTGGGGTAGGTCATTCCCTTCAGAAACACTTAAAGGTGGGGTAGGTCATTCCCTTCAGAAACACTTAAAGGTGGGGTAGGTCATTCCCTTCAGAAACACTTAAAGGTGGGGTAGGTCATTCCCTTCAGAAACACTTAAAGGTGGGGTAGGTCATTCCCTTCAGAAACACTTAAAGGTGGGGTAGGTCATTCCCTTCAGAAACACTTAAAGGTGGGGTAGGTCATTCCCTTCAGAAACACTTAAAGGTGGGGTAGGTCATTCCCTTCAGAAACACTTAAAGGTGGGGTATGTCATTCCCTTCAGAAACACTTAAAGGTGGGGTATGTAATTCCCTTCAGAAACACTTAAAGGTGGGGTATGTCATTCCCTTCAGAAACACTTAAAGGTGGGGTATGTAATTCCCTTCAGAAACACTTAAAGGTGGGGGTAGGTAATTCCCTCATTTTCAGGCTCCTCTCCACAGTTGTCCCCCTACAACTGATTTGTAATCATTATTTTTGCATTTAAATGATTTATTTTATCATTAATATGGTTCCCTAACACAATGCGTTTTAACACTTTTTTCCATGAAAATGATTTGTATTCACTACCGTGGTGCAAAATTGTACATTTTACTATTTAAATGCATTTGTATTATATATTTTTGGGCTATAAAAGGGACATTTCTGGGTGACTTTGTCAGTTTATGGAGCTTAGCCCACAAATCCTGGAGGTTCCAGGCCAAATTTGGGAGCTCATAGGCGGCCTGCCATGCACCCCCACCCGTGGAAAGAAGAAAAAAGTAAAGAAAACGGTCAATTATATCTTAAAATAATCAAAAATGAAGTTTTAAAAAAATTGTTGAAAAAATGGCTAAGTGCCAACGGAGAAGGGGCTTTGAAAAGCTCAACCTGTCGGCGCTTCCGGCCGAAGCCCCGGACACTTTTCCGCTCCCCCGTTGCAACTTACAACGGAGCATGGTTCTTACCAAACTCTATCCGCATTATGAGGCACTATTTTCGGATACATTTTATCACTTTTAGCCCTTTTTTATGGATCTCCAAAAAGTTAACTCAGACTTTTTTCTGACTCTGGAGGAATGTAAGGGGAGTTGACAGGTGACTCTACCCGGGTTATGAGGCACTATTTTCGGATACTTTTTTTCATTTTCACCCCTTTTGCCTGGTTCTTTTTTTCTGTTTTGGCCCGTTTCACCCGGTTCCTTCTACCGGAGGCACTGCCCGGTCCTGGGTGCCCCCCGACGGCCTTTGTCCAGCCGTTCCCCCCCCCCCCACCAACTCGACCGTACATTAACGGATTTTGTCCATTTTTGCTGCGTTCTTCTCCTCTCACCTTACTGATCGAATGGCAAATGCGACCCGCCATCGGAGGGCCTCCGCCAGCCCGGCCTCGTGCCGGTGCTCTGGCGGTCGGTTCCTCCTAACTGCGGGTTCGACTCTGATGGCCGGGAGGGTGTGCTGCGTGGGGGTAACCCTGCGTGTCTCTTACCTCCCGGGCCGACCGATATGAAGCGTTTCCAAGACGAACCGTCTGACTCAGGGGTCCCACCACGGGTTCTGCAGCGGGGTAGAAGTTCCACCTCCCCACTTCGCAGCGGAGTGCCAGGAAAACATCAGTTTCTCTAATCCTCCACTGTTGCATAGCGGCCTTAGTCGGCTGCGGCATTCAGCAATTGGAGGTGAAGGGAGTGAGCACTCTCACAGGTAGGTGGAGGTGAAGGGAGTGAGCACTCTCACAGGCAGGTGGAGGTGAAGGGAGTGAGCACTCTCACAGGGAGGCGGAGGTGAAAGGAGTGAGCACTCTCACAGGCAGGTGGAGGGAGTGAGCACTCTCACAGGTAGGTGGAGGTGAAGGGAGTGAGCACTCTCACAGGCAGGTGGAGGTGAAGGGAGTGAGCACTCTCACAGGGAGGCGGAGGTGAAGGGAGTGAGCACTCTCACAGGTAGGTGGAGGTGGAGGGAGTGAGCACTCTCACAGGCAGGTGGAGGTGAAGGGAGTGAGCACTCTCACAGGGAGGCGGAGGTGAAGGGAGTGAGCACTCTCACAGGTGGGTGGAGGTGAAGGGAGTGAGCACTCTCACAGGCAGGTGGAGGGAGTGAGCACTCTCACAGGCAGGTGGAGGGAGTGAGCACTCTCACAGGCAGGTGGAGGGAGTGAGCACTCTCACAGGCAGGTGGAGGGAGTGAGCACTCTCACAGGGAGGTGGAGGGAGTGAGCACTCTCACAGGCAGGTGGAGGGAGTGAGCACTCTCACAGGCAGGTGGAGGGAGTGAGCACTCTCACAGGCAGGTGGAGGGAGTGAGCACTCTCACAGGGAGGTCAGGGTATATACACGAATCCTGAAGTCAAATGTAATACTTCTTAAGACCTCATCGACACCTCAAGTTCTAACATGCCGACACACTTCCCCTCACATGGACACAGTACTGACTGTTAGACAGCAGTTTGGTAACTCCTTATTATAACCCAGATAGAGCACCAGAGGATGCACCGTGTGCCCAACCCAATGAAAGGGTTATTAGAAAACAAACCAGTATTTGACCAATAAACAGAACAGTTGACAGAATGGTGTCCTCTGAAGTACACACTAAGCTCTGAAGTACACACTAAGCTCTGAAGTACACACTATGCTCTGAAGTACACACTATGCTCTGAAGTACACACTAAGCTCTGAAGTACACACTATGCTCTGAAGTACACACTAAGCTCTGAAGTACACACTAAGCTCTGAAGTACACACTAAGCTCTGAAGTACACACTATGCTCTGAAGTACACACTAAGCTCTGAAGTACACACTAAGCTCTGAAGTACACACTAAGCTCTGAAGTACACACTAAGCTCTGAAGTACACACTAAGCGTCGGTCAGCCTCAGCATCACGGCAGGCGCCTCAACTCATCTGCTCTGCTGCCCCCTCTCTCTCGGTTTGTTCCAGCTCAATGCGTTCTCTTCGTGCGTCCTCCTGAGGGTGCTGGACCTTGTTAGCAGTTGAGCCATTAAAGATGCAGCTTTCCCTCAGCCTGCTCAGCAAGTGCATCAGCATCTTTCTGAAGGACGCCGCACACTTCTTTCAGGATCTCCCTTTTCTGTTTGAGCGGTTCTCGCTCATCTTCAACGGCTCTTCTCTTGAGGCTCTGTGTGCACTCGGTCTCTTCTTCTGTGGTTGATCCAGGTCCATCCTGTACCTGAAGGCTGCAGAGGCCAGGCTCCTTGGTGAGTGGCACCTTTAGAGCGCCCCCAGACACTCACCTGGTCGCAGAGCAACCTTGGTGCCTCCAGGGATCCTTCAAGGAGGTTGACAGTTTCACCTCCTTGTTGACGAGAACCTCCTCTCCACCGTGGCCTGACCGCGGGACAGAAGGCCTGACCGCGGGACAGAAGGCCTGACCGCGGGACAGAAGGCCTGACCGCGGGACAGAAGGCCTGACCGCGGGACAGAAGGCCTGACCGCGGGACAGAAGGCCTGACCGCGGGACAGAAGGCCTGACCGCGGGACAGAAGGCCTGACCGCGGGACAGAAGGCCTGACCGCGGGACAGAAGGCCTGACCGCGGGACAGAAGCAGAAGGCTCCGCAGACTCTCCGCAGCTCAGGGTGTGCCGAGAGCTCCGTGCAGGAACACATCGAGCCCTGCTCAGAAGGCTGCAAGGAGAGGAAGCCTTCGCCTCTACCCCCAACTACCCCCAACTACCCTCAACTACCCTCAACTACCCTCAACACACAGACATGGACGATCACATTGACAGAGAAAATGAAAGAAGTACATATTCATATATCATTATATTTCACTCCAGTCGTCTGCTTCATCGTTCGTGTGAGAGACACAGAGCTGCAGCATCTGTGCACGTACAAAGCAGTGTATTGTAGATTTCCTAAAATAAGCTTCTGTTGTCGCTAAACAATACGTGTTCCTCCCAGCTGAAGCTCCTCCTGCCGACTGCTGGTCCTGCAGGAGCCTTTGGAGTACACTCGTCCTCTCCCCGACGCCCCGCTCTGGATCCCTGCTCATGGGATCCAGAGCGGGGCGTCGTGCCAGACGACTGGACCTTTGAGGGGCTTTTCTCGTGCACTCTCCTGGCCTTTGCAGCCAGGCCCTTCGTGCACTCTTTCCTGCACGTGAGCACTAAGCTCACCTGCTGGCCCCCTGGTTTGCTCTGAAGTGCCTGACAAACAGTACATGGACTGTACATCGTGCAGAATGGATGATTTACAGATGTGCCTTCATTAGCGTAATGCAATGGTAAAAGGGTCGATGTATCGTATTGCACTGGGTCAGTGTACAGGTAGAGCAGAGACACAGTCAGGGGTGGACTGGCCATCTGGCATACCGGGCATTTTCCCGGTGGGCCGACGTGCCTTTTGGGCCGACACGTCAATTTTTTTTTTTTTCTGAAGTCCCGGCCCATGAGACGGGTAGATTGGCCCTCTGTTTAAATGTTTTTAGTAATTGACACTGGGCCGGCCCAATCACATCTTTAATCACCTCCCCCTTTGGGCCGCTCGGTGTGCATCATTAAATCACGCCCCCAGGAGGTGAGCCGGCCGTTGAAGCCAAACTGCCTTTTTTTTCGAGAAAAAAAAAAGTTCGAGTTAGAAATGGCGAAGGCGAAGCGAAAAGGGAGAGCAGAACAATTGCGGGCAAGAAAAAAGCAGGCCCTTCGTGCTGATGCTGCCGCTTGTGTCAAAATAACCGACATGTTTAGTACAGGTGCAGGTCCATCTTCTTCTAACCCGTGGCCGATATTGGTGGTGAGGAAGATGATGAGAGGGAGAGAGATCAGCGCGAGTGGGGAGAGCGAGGAGAACTGGCGGGAAGCAGAAGCTAAGAAAATTAGGAAAAGATTATTATTAAGGTTATGATACTCTGTAGTTCTGGAACCCGTTAATATCCCTTTGATGAAGCACTAATAAGACACATATTAGAGAGAAACATTCGTTAGCCTACAAGCTAGTAAGCTGGCTTTTTTAGGTCTTCCCTGGCAAGTTAAAATATAGCTTAATGGGACTCTGATAGTTGTCTCATTGAAAGTTAACCAACATTCATGAACCATTACTGTCAGCTGGCAGCTTGTTTCGTTTAGTGTATTTACTTATCTGGTTATAAGGGCAACAGTGGTCTTTTGGGACCTGAAGAAAATGTTTATAGTCAGCTTGTTGTGGTAGTTTTGATTGACAATATATAGAAATAATAATATAGAAATAGATAAAAAATGGAGGCACACATGTAGTTTGACCATTAACTGTGTGGTATTGTTATGTCAATGCCATGTGGATGGACCTCCATCGGGGAATCCATCATTCTGTATCATCGTGTTGAGCCAGGCAGCACCCCAGAGGAGGAGAGTGAGGAGAGCAAAGAGCAGGAGGACATAGATTACTTTGCCCGCCCCGAGCCATCTATGTTACAGATGTTTTTAGAACAGCACCCACAACAACATGCCAGAAGTCCAGTTGTGCAGACGGTATTCACCGGTGAAGATGGCACCAGCAGGAAGTGGCGTCATATTGCAAGGGACGTCATATGTTGTTTTGTTTTGTATGTCTGGCATTTGGGAAGAGGACTGACACTGGCACGTTTAGAACTGGAATGTCAGATTGGAGGCACGCACACCAGCGTACAGAGGAGCACGGAAAGAGCATTACACATTCAACCTGTGCTGAAGCTTCTTTCTTACGGTGCTCTAAAGCAGACATCGAAAGCATGTCTGCTGGCAGTCAGATGTCTGCTCGTAGGGAACAAGTCCGAAAGAGACGTCAGGTTCTGGAGCGTGTGGTGGAAGTCCAGGCAGGTGGAGAGTGAGGGAGCATATATGCTAGCTGACAACACCGTGGACCACGGTAACATTTTGGAGCTCATCCTTTTATTAGGAAAGTATGATATCTGCTTAAAAGAGCATCTGGATGATTGCGTAGAGAAGAGCAAGAAATTGCACCAATCCAGTGGAAGAAAAGGTAGAGGGTCTCTCACCCCCCTACTCTCCAAAGCTACTGCTAACTCCATCATAGAAACTGTTGGTAGTCTCATCAAAGAAAGTCTCTCCAGTGATGTCCAGAAGGCCGGGATGTCTTCTGTTCAGCTGGACACAAGACAGAACTTCTCAGGATCAGTGTTCAGTCATCTTAAAATATGTCAATGAGACTGTGCAAGAGAGGCTTGTGGCTTTAGTGAAGTGCCACGCCTCCACCGGACAATACTTCATGCATCTGAAACTGGGCAAGGGCATGTGTGTATAGGTAATGCAACAGATGGAGCATCCAATATGCAAGGCCGGTACAAAGGATTCTCTGCACTGATGACCTCCCAGTCACCCACTCATGTCCATGTGTGGTGCTATGCTCCTGTTCTTAATCTTGTCCTGGCTGAAACCTCCCAAACTGTCATCGAATGTGGAGCACTGTTCAACCTAATCAATGACATAGCAGTGTTTATCAGGGAGTCACATCAGAGGTCGATCTGTGGGAGAAACGAGCCCGAGACAAGATGCCGTCGACTCATCCTGTAGACTCATCTGGTCCTATCTCTATCGTGTTGTCATAGAAAGGGGAGGCAGGGCACTATAGGGCCCCCCCCCCTTAAATTAACTAGAAGTCATCATTTAAGGGGTTATTTTTAAAACTTTTCTTCTGGGGGGGGGGCATACCCCCCCGACATTACATTACATTGCATTTAGCTGAGGCTTTTATCCAGAGCGACTCACAATAAGTGCGTTCCACCAGGAAGACACAAACTTGAAGAAAACAGAATCATAAAGTCCATCAGGTTTCATAGAGCCAAGTATTTCAAGTGCTCCTCAGCTGGCTTTAGAGGAGCCAGTCCTTTGTTAGTATATAAGTGCTTTGTTAGCAGTTCTATCCTCGAGGTGGAGTCGAAGGAGATGAGTCTCAGTCTGGAAGGTGTGTGAGCTTTCTGCTGTCCTGATGTCAATGGGAGCTCGTTCCACCATCTTGGAGCCAGATAGAAACCCACGTGTTCCTGCTGATGGAACGTGGGACGGCCTTCCTGCCTGTCAGCCTTCCATCGGGGCACAGACTGATCTCGTGCCCTCATTGGTCATGTGCGCGTTCGTGTGTGTTGGAGGAGGGGCTCTGTGAGGAAGTCTGAAGTTGGTGCATCATGGCATGTGGCTCATTAAAAAATAAGCTATTGTCTCCCTCTGGTAGAACGGGTCGGCCCGCCTGCAGCAGGTACTCCAGGGCTGCCAACTCTCACGCATCTGGCGTGTGACACACGCTTTCACTCTCAGTCTCACGCTCTCACGCTGCCCAAACTATTCTCAAGCCAAAAACAAGATGAACCGGTGATCGTCTTTTGTTGGTTATTTACAAAGTTGAGTGACAGCTGCTCGAGCTGTTGATCCGCCCCCTCCACCATCAGACCCCCCTGCTAGTGCTCGGTCACTGTTCGCTTTGTGAGAGGGTATGAAGGTCTGATTTCTAATGATTGATAGTTACACATACTTGTTGTATGTATTAGTTTAGTTTGCCCCTGGTACGTAAAAAGGATAATAATAATAGCGTTTTTAAAATTATACTGAGTTATTCTTCTTGTCAATAACCGCTACTATTCGTTTGTTTTATGGATTTGGGCCGGTCTGGGTCTGAATGCCAGGGCCGATCTGCTGTCCCAGTCCAGCCCTGGACACAGCAGGCCCGTACCGGTATACATCTGTACGTCTATCACAATGACCGTGATGACAGACTCAGCACGAGGCCTGTGTCAGCCTTCATCGGGGACCCAGTTCTTCTCATCAGCTGCATGGCCTTGGTGAGCTTCAGGGGGGATGTCCTCTCGGAGCTCCCTCTCCACAACCCGTCTCAGGGGACTCCACCAGAACCGTTAGTGTGGATTCATCACATTCAGTTTAATACTGTTGTTGTTACCTTCAGTAACTCAGCCACGTCTTTAGCTGCGAAGGGCATCGCTGGCTCATCAGTTTGACATGCTAACAGGAAGGGGCTGAGGGTCCTGGAGGTCGCAAAGACGAACTGCAGCTTGGCTACGAAGAGTGGATCCCCTTGTGCTGCCGCTCATAAGAGGCTGCGGCAGGGTGTGGGATCTTCTTGTTCCTGACACCGTCCACGTACTTCTGCATCGGCCACATGTAACCGCTCTCTGCCACGCGGACATGTTCAACCCACCTGGGCCGCAGGATGGTCGTGGGAAGCAGGAGGACCCTGTCAGACGGGCGAAGTCCTCTCTCCTCGCACGAACGTTGTGGAAGAGGTAGTGCATTGCTCTCAGGAGCCTTCCAAGCTGCCACATGGTGAAACCGGCCTGTCCTGCGTTGTGGAGGCTGTGAAGGCCACAGCCTCCATCAAGGACACGCTGAGCACCTCCAGAGAGCTCTGCGTGCTCTTTCTGTGGAAGGTTCACCACTCTGAAGTGACGCTGGGTCCATCGTGCTGACAGACATACGCTGCCTCGTCTTCAGCTGTGCACCACGTTCCTGTGCACTAACAGTAACACATTAATGACAACAATCCTTGGAAGTGTATCCTCTCACACCGGGTCATTCAGATGCACGGGAAGGTGCAGCTAGAGGTCACTCAGACACTTAATTAGTCATTTATTTAGTGCTCACATTTCATGAAGCAAGATTGCAATATTAACTTACATGTTATAATTGAAACAAATGACTGGTGGTATGTCCGTTCTCTCCTCCCACTGTGAATCGCGAGAAAGTTTCAGGGCGACAGAGACAGAGCGGTCCCGTAACCATAGTAACTAACTCTCACCAGAGGGAGAGACGCTGTGCTGCTGCTGACTGAGGTTACTCTGAGCAGCATGCTAAATTACCATACAATAGATCTTTATGTATATTTCTCGCATTTCCCCCGGTAATAGCTTTTGTCGTAAAAATGTGTCGCTAGTCGCATCTTAAATAATACTCGCTAATTGCAGAAGAGCGTCTGAAAAGATGCCAAATCTACCGAAAATAGCCATATGTGCCACAAAAGATTCAGTCGTTTACAAAGCACATCATTCATATTCATAATACATGTTTTGAAAATAAAAAAAGACCTGGGATTGAAGAGAAAAGACCCGTGGCTATCGCCCAGGCAGGCCCTACACACGAGATGCAACAAGTCCTCGGCTGCGACCAAGATACCTGCCCGGCACAGCCATCATCCCGACAACGAATGTGGACGTCCATCTGTTTCCTTGGTGGCTTGATTAAGGCTCTCGTCGAACATCAGCACCAACGGCCCAGCCTTGTTGATGCTATTAACGAGCTGTTCTTTAAAGTACGGGGCCAAGCCGAATCGGACTATGTACCCTGCGTTGTCTTTTCCACAGGCGGACTTCTTGGCTATTTCTGAATGTGGGAACATAGCTTGGAAAAGATCGGAAATCCCTTCATTGGAATTGATGGATTGGTGTTTCATTACGGTGTTGAGGCACCACAGAACCTCTGCCCGCAGCGTTGGAGTGGCGCCCAGCATCCCTCGGAGGTCAGCAGTAGCTTTAGATGAAGTGGCGGAGGCTGTAGCTTCGGCGATGGGGGGTGGGGGCGGGGATGTTGCGCAGAAATGCGCGATTGAGACCTGCTGTCTGCGTCCCACAGCGGCTGTGTGGCTAGCACTTAGCATGTGGCTAGCACTTAGCATGTGGGACCGGACAGCTTTGATCCCCATCGAGGCAACACTAATCGCCTTCCGACACACGCAGCAGTAGGCCTCGCGGTTATTCCCAGAGACGGGCCTCAGCCATGGTTCCAACTCCATATCCTCCAACCATTTGGATGCAAACTTGCATTTCCCCACGTTGTAACCGGCGTAAACAGACCGCGCTATCAAGCAGCAGTCATCAGTGAGCGTGCGATGTCCTGTTCAGATGACGTCAAATTCAATGGCATGAAAAAAAAATAAAACTACACAGAATCACACTACGCACCTACGCAATGATTACATTCAGGCAAACTCTAGAATATAATTTATATACTTATTGCAAACAAGCTACACAGTTTAATACCTTGAAAGATTCCGTTTAATACTTTTTAAAAGCCTTATTTTGGCTAAATTGATTTATCAACTTTTAATACTTTTTAAGACCCCGCGGACCCCCTGTAGGTGGAGGTGGGGGGACTCGGTCTCCACAGACAGCCAAAAGTGTGCGAGTGTCACTTACTCGTCTTTCTCTCGTTATTCTTTTCTCACGCTGCTCTTCCCCTGAGGCTCTCTGGCTCCTCCCCTGAAGCTCTCTGGCTCCTCCCCTGAAGCTCTCTGGCTCCTCCCCTGAGGCTCTCTGGCTCCTCCCCTGAGGCTCTCTGGCTCCTCCCCTGAAGCTCTCTGGCTCCTCCCCTGAGGCTCTCTGGCTCCTCCCCTGAAGCTCTCTGGCTCCTCCCCTGAAGCTCTCTGGCGCCTCCCCTGAAGCTCTCTGGCTCCTCCCCTGAGGCTCTCTGGCTCCTCCCCTGAGGCTCTCTGGCTCCTCCCCTGAGGCTCTCTGGCGCCCCCCAGGGGAGGCGCGCCTCACACTTTGAAAAAAACAAAACCCCAGGGACACATGTTGATGTAGAAAAGACATCTGAATATGAAAGAGCCACATGTTGATTGTTGAATTAAATGATCAGACATGTTTTCATTCAAGAATTTATTGAAAAACCAACGAATTTGAAATAATAAGAAAAGTAAATATTTAAGCTATACACTGTTAGCATGTACAGAGCAATCAGATCACAGCTGTCTGACTCTCCTAAATATCAGGTATGACCTAAAAACATCCGTAACCCGTCAGGTTTTCAGAGGAACACGAGTAGCGGCTTGAAATAAATCTTGATATTTATTTCTTCGGACGAGAGGAAAGTTAAATTATCTCATTTACATCAGTCTGTGTGTCCGCAGCAGTGCATGCTGGGACATTGAGTTCAGAAGCCGGGGTCCCAGGAGGTGACCTGCGGAACGTCGAGCTCCTCGAAGCAAACCACCACGTCTCCGGCTCTGATCTCCACCTCAACGTCCGCCGACAAACCGCACTCCATCCCCAACTTCACCGTCTGGACCTCGTCTTTGTGATGTTTCAGAGCCAGCAGGGGGCCTGTAGTGAAAACAACGATTAACACCACTTTCTCTCAGTAAACAGAGATGTTTGCTAAGCTAAAGGCGGCTATTGTTGGGCTATACAGGAACTACAGCACGGTCACATGACTTCACCACCGCTAAGCTAAAGGCGGCTATTGTTGGGCTATACAGGAACTACAGCACGGTCACATGACTTCACCACCGCTAAGCTAAAAGAGGCTAATGTTGGGCTATAAAGGAACTACAGCACGGTCACATGACTTCACGTCACCACCGCTAAGCTAAAGGAGGCTAATGTTGGGCTATACAGGAACTACAGCACGGTCACATGACTTCACCACCGCTAAGCTAAAGGCGGCTATTGTTGGGCTATACAGGAACTACAGCACGGTCACATGACTTCACCACCGCTAAGCTAAAGGCGGCTATTGTTGGGCTATACAGGAACTACAGCACGGTCACATGACTTCACCACCGCTAAGCTAAAAGAGGCTAATGTTGGGCTATAAAGGAACTACAGCACGGTCACATGACTTCACCACCGCTAAGCTAAAGGCGGCTATTGTTGGGCTATACAGGAACTACAGCACGGTCACATGACTTCACCACCGCTAAGCTAAAAGAGGCTATTGTTGGGCTATACAGGAACTACAGCACGGTCACATGACTTCACGTCACCACCGCTAAGCTAAAAGAGGCTAATGTTGGGCTATACAGGAACTACAGCACGGTCACATGACTTCACGTCACCACCGCTAAGCTAAAAGAGGCTATTGTTGGGCTATACAGGAACTACAGCACGGTCACATGACTTCACGTCACCACCGCTAAGCTAAAAGAGGCTAATGTTGGGCTATACAGGAACTACAGCACGGTCACATGACTTCACGTCACCACCGCTAAGCTAAAGGAGGCTAATGTTGGGCTATAAAGGAACTACAGCACGGTCACATGACTTCACGTCACCACCGCTAAGCTAAAGGAGGCTAATGTTGGGCTATAAAGGAACTACAGCACGGTCACATGACTTCACGTCACCACCGCTAAGCTAAAAGAGGCTAATGTTGGGCTATACAGGAACTACAGCACGGTCACATGACTTCACCACCGCTAAGCTAAAAGAGGCTATTGTTGGGCTATACAGGAACTACAGCACGGTCACATGACTTCACGTCACCACCGCTAAGCTAAAAGAGGCTAATGTTGGGCTATACAGGAACTACAGCACGGTCACATGACTTCACGTCACCACCGCTAAGCTAAAAGAGGCTAATGTTGGGCTATACAGGAACTACAGCACGGTCACATGACTTCACGTCACCACCGCTAAGCTAAAGGAGGATAATGTTGGGCTATAAAGGAACTACAGCACGGTCACATGACTTCACGTCACCACCGCTAAGCTAAAAGAGGCTAATGTTGGGCTATACAGGAACTACAGCACGGTCACATGACTTCACGTCACCACCGCTAAGCTAAAAGAGGATAATGTTGGGCTATAAAGGAACTACAGCACGGTCACATGACTTCACGTCACCACCGCTAAGCTAAAAGAGGCTAATGTTGGGCTATAAAGGAACTACAGCACGGTCACATGACTTCACGTCACCACCGCTAAGCTAAAAGAGGCTAATGTTGGGCTATACAGGAACTACAGCATGGTCACATGACTTCACGTCACCACCGCTAAGCTAAAAGAGGCTAATGTTGGGCTATACAGGAACTACAGCATGGTCACATGACTTCACGTCACCACCGCTAAGCTAAAGGAGGCTAATGTTGGGCTATAAAGGAACTACAGCACGGTCACATGACTTCACATCACCACCGCTAAGCTAAAGGAGGCTAATGTTGGGCTATAAAGGAACTACAGCACGGTCACATGACTTCACCACCACCGCTAAGCTAAAGGAGGCTAATGTTGGGCTATGGAGGAACTACAGCACGGTCACATGACTTCACGTCACCACCGCTAAGCTAAAAGAGGCTAATGTTGGGCTATACAGGAACTACAGCACGGTCACATGACTTCACGTCACCACCGCTAAGCTAAAGGAGGCTAATGTTGGGCTATAAAGGAACTACAGCACGGTCACATGACTTCACCACCGCTAAGCTAAAGGAGGCTAATGTTGGGCTATAAAGGAACTACAGCACGGTCACATGACTTCACGTCACCACCGCTAAGCTAAAAGAGGCTAATGTTGGGCTATACAGGAACTACAGCACGGTCACATGACTTCACGTCACCACCGCTAAGCTAAAGGAGGCTAATGTTGGGCTATAAAGGAACTACAGCACGGTCACATGACTTCACGTCACCACCGCTAAGCTAAAGAGGCTAATGTTGGGCTATACAGGAACTACAGCACGGTCACATGACTTCACGTCACCACCGCTAAGCTAAAGGAGGCTAATGTTGGGCTATAAAGGAACTACAGCACGGTCACATGACTTCACGTCACCACCGCTAAGCTAAAGGAGGCTAATGTTGGGCTATAAAGGAACTACAGCACGGTCACATGACTTCACCACCGCTAAGCTAAAGGAGGCTAATGTTGGGCTATGGAGGAACTACAGCACGGTCACATGACTTCACCACCGCTAAGCTAAAGGAGGCTAATGTTGGGCTATAAAGGAACTACAGCACGGTCACATGACTTCACGTCACCACCGCTAAGCTAAAGGAGGCTAATGTTGGGCTATAAAGGAACTACAGCACGGTCACATGACTTCACGTCACCACCGCTAAGCTAAAGGAGACTAATGTTGGGCTATAAAGGAACTATAGCACGGTCACATGACTTCACGTCACCACCGCTAAGCTAAAGGTGGCTAATGTTGGGCTATAAAGGAACTATAGCACGGTCACATGACTTCACGTCACCACCGCTAAGCTAAAGGAGGCTAATGTTGGGCTATAAAGGAACTATAGCACGGTCACATGACTTCACGTCACCACCGCTAAGCTAAAGGAGGCTAATGTTGGGCTATAAAGGAACTACAGCACGGTCACATGACTTCACGTCACCACCGCTAAGCTAAAGGAGGCTAATGTTGGGCTATAAAGGAACTACAGCACGGTCACATGACTTCACATCACCACCGCTAAGCTAAAGGAGGCTAATGTTGGGCTATAAAGGAACTACAGCACGGTCACATGACTTCACCACCGCTAAGCTAAAGGAGGCTAATGTTGGGCTATGGAGGAACTACAGCACGGTCACATGACTTCACGTCACCACCGCTAAGCTAAAAGAGGCTAATGTTGGGCTATACAGGAACTACAGCACGGTCACATGACTTCACGTCACCACCGCTAAGCTAAAGGAGGCTAATGTTGGGCTATAAAGGAACTACAGCACGGTCACATGACTTCACCACCGCTAAGCTAAAGGAGGCTAATGTTGGGCTATAAAGGAACTACAGCACGGTCACATGACTTCACGTCACCACCGCTAAGCTAAAAGAGGCTAATGTTGGGCTATACAGGAACTACAGCACGGTCACATGACTTCACGTCACCACCGCTAAGCTAAAGGAGGCTAATGTTGGGCTATAAAGGAACTACAGCACGGTCACATGACTTCACGTCACCACCGCTAAGCTAAAAGAGGCTAATGTTGGGCTATACAGGAACTACAGCACGGTCACATGACTTCACGTCACCACCGCTAAGCTAAAGGAGGCTAATGTTGGGCTATAAAGGAACTACAGCACGGTCACATGACTTCACGTCACCACCGCTAAGCTAAAGGAGGCTAATGTTGGGCTATAAAGGAACTACAGCACGGTCACATGACTTCACCACCGCTAAGCTAAAGGAGGCTAATGTTGGGCTATGGAGGAACTACAGCACGGTCACATGACTTCACCACCGCTAAGCTAAAGGAGGCTAATGTTGGGCTATAAAGGAACTACAGCACGGTCACATGACTTCACGTCACCACCGCTAAGCTAAAGGAGGCTAATGTTGGGCTATAAAGGAACTACAGCACGGTCACATGACTTCACGTCACCACCGCTAAGCTAAAGGAGACTAATGTTGGGCTATAAAGGAACTATAGCACGGTCACATGACTTCACGTCACCACCGCTAAGCTAAAGGTGGCTAATGTTGGGCTATAAAGGAACTATAGCACGGTCACATGACTTCACGTCACCACCGCTAAGCTAAAGGAGGCTAATGTTGGGCTATAAAGGAACTATAGCACGGTCACATGACTTCACGTCACCACCGCTAAGCTAAAGGTGGCTAATGTTGGGCTATAAAGGAACTATAGCACGGTCACATGACTTCACGTCACCACCGCTAAGCTAAAGGAGGCTAATGTTGGGCTATAAAGGAACTACAGCACGGTCACATGACTTCACCACCGCTAAGCTAAAGGAGGCTAATGTTGGGCTATAAAGGAACTATAGCACGGTCACATGACTTCACGTCACCACCGCTAAGCTAAAGGTGGCTAATGTTGGGCTATAAAGGAACTATAGCACGGTCACATGACTTCACGTCACCACCGCTAAGCTAAAGGAGGCTAATGTTGGGCTATAAAGGAACTATAGCACGGTCACATGACTTCATGTCACCACCGCTAAGCTAAAGGAGGCTAATGTTGGGCTATAAAGGAACTATAGCACGGTCACATGACTTCTGGACTTTGTATTATATTAACTCACCCTCCCAGATGGCGTCTCGTCCTCTGATCAGTCTGAACGTCATCCTCCGGTCCAGCAGACCCTTCTGAACCCTGCAGCCGGCCACAGGAAGCTTCCTCTTCCCCACGGAGACGTCGAACATGGCGAGAACCGTCGCCTCACCTGGATCAGAGAGCAGATCCTGGATCAGGGATCACTTCAACGCTATCAGCAGGAATACCCTGCTTCTCCAGACACTTCCAGGCGTTATGAATGGATAGGTTACGATAGGATAACACTCGAACGGTCAGGTCTGAAATGCTCCTTGCATCCCAGCAGCTCCATGTGGAACATCAACAGACAATCAAGACTCTCTGTTCGAGCATGCTTTGGGGCCAGAGGATGCTGCTGCACAGCCTCACAGGTTAGAGGATGATTGTGCACCTGACGCTGAAACAGGAAGCTGTTCTCTTTCAATCTGGACACACGTTGATGCTAAGCTACAGTTCATCCAAGTCTTCTTTCTCTCCTTCTGCTCATACAGTCATGTGACAGCAGATGTTTCCTCACCCACGATTTTCTCAGTCTTCAGTGGCGGCAGTTTGCTGCTCAGCTCGTCCTTCAGCTCGTCGATCAGTTTGTAGATGATGTTGTGAAGTCTCAGCGGGACGCAGAGCTTCTCCGCCAGCTGGACGATCGACTTACTGGCCGCCACGTTAAAGCCGTAGACTGAACCTGAGGGAGAACATGGAGCCAGAGAACATTGACTTCTATACGAGGCAATAAAGAGAGAAGCAGGAACATTTCCTCATAGACTTCTAGTAAACCCGCTGGTTGTTCTGGTTCTGGTTCTAGCACTGGTTCTAGTTCTGCTTCTAGTTCTGCTTCTAGCACTGCTTCTAGTTCTGGTTGTGGTTCTGGTTCTGGTTCTAGCACTGGTTCTAGTTCTTGTTCTGGTTCTGGTTCTAGCACTGCTTCTAGTTCTGGTTCTAGTTCTGCTTCTAGCACTGCTTCTAGTTCTGGTTGTGGTTCTGGTTCTAGTTCTAGTTCTGGTTCTAGCACTGGTTCTAGTTCTTGTTCTGGTTCTGGTTCTAGCACTGCTTCTAGTTCTGGTTGTGATTCTGGTTCTAGTTCTAGTTCTGGTTCTGGTTCTATTACTGGTACTAGTTCTGCTTCTAGTTCTGGTTGTGATTCTGGTTCTGGTTCTAGTTCTATTACTGGTACTAGTTCTGCTTCTAGTTCTGGTTGTGGTTCTGGTTATAGTTCTAGTTCTGGTTCTAGTTCTGGTTGTGGTTCTGGTTATAGTTCTAGTTCTGGTTCTAGCACTGCTTCTAGTTCTGGTTCTAGCACTGGTTGTGGTTCTGGTTCTAGTACTGTTTCTAGTTCTAGTTCTGGTTCTGGTTCTATCACTGGTTCTGGTTCTAGCACTGGTTCTAGTTCTGGTTGTGGTTCTGGTTATAGTTCTGGTTCTAGTACTGTTTCTAGTTCTAGTTCTGGTTCTGGTTCTAGCACTGGTTCTGGTTCTAGTTCTGCTTCTAGTTCTGGTTATAGTTCTAGTTCTGGTTCTGGTTCTAGTACTGTTTCTAGTTCTGGTTCTAGCACTGCTTCTAGTTCTGGTTGTGGTTCTGGTTCTAGTTCTAGTTCTGGTTCTGGTTCTATTACTGGTACTAGTTCTGCTTCTAGTTCTGGTTGTGATTCTGGTTCTGGTTCTAGTTCTAGTTCTGGTTCTAGCACTGCTTCTAGTTCTGGTTGTGGTTCTGGTTATAGTTCTAGTTCTGGTTCTAGCACTGCTTCTAGTTCTGGTTCTAGCACTGGTTGTGGTTCTGGTTCTAGTACTGTTTCTAGTTCTAGTTCTGGTTCTGGTTCTATCACTGGTTCTGGTTCTAGCACTGGTTCTAGTTCTGGTTCTGGTTCTAGCACTGGTTCTAGTTCTGGTTGTGGTTCTGGTTATAGTTCTGGTTCTAGTACTGTTTCTAGTTCTAGTTCTAGCACTGGTTCTAGCACTGTTTCTAGTTATAGTTCTGGTTCTGGTTCTAGTTCTGCTTCTAGTTCTGGTTATAGTTCTAGTTCTGGTTCTAGTACTGTTTCTAGTTCTGGTTCTAGTACTGCTTCTAGTTCTGGCTGTGGTTCTGGTTATAGTTCTAGTTCTAGTTCTGGTTCTGGTTCTAGCACTGGTTCTGCTGCTAGTTCTTGTTATAGTTCTAGTTCTGGTTCTGGTTCTAGTACTGCTTCTGGTTCTAGTACTGGTTCTGGTTCTAGTACTGCTTCTAGTTGTGGTTCTGGTTATAGTTTTAGTTATGGTTCTAGCACTGATTCTGGTTCTAGCACTGGTTCTAGTTCTGGTTGTGGTTCTGGTTCTAGTACTGTTTCTAGTTCTGGTTCTGGTTCTAGTACTGCTTCTAGTTGTGGTTCTGGTTATAGTTTTAGTTATGGTTCTAGTACTGTTTCTAGTTCTAGTTCTGGTTCTAGCACTGGTCTGGTTCTAGCACTGGTTCTAGTTCTGGTTGTGGTTCTGGTTCTAGTACTGTTTCTAGTTCTGGTTCTAGTACTGCTTCTAGTTCTGGTTCTAGTTCTGGTTCTAGCACTGCTTCTAGTTCTGGTTGTGGTTCTGGTTCTAGTTCTGGTTCTATTACTGGTTCTAGTTCTGCTTCTAGTTCTGGTTGTGATTCTGGTTCTGGTTCTAGTTCTAGTTCTGGTTCTAGCACTGCTTCTAGTTCTGGTTGTGGTTCTGGTTCTAGTTCTAGTTCTGCTTCTAGTTCTGGTTGTGATTCTGGTTCTAGTTCTGGTTCTAGCACTGCTTCTAGTTCTGGTTGTGGTTCTGGTTATAGCACTGCTTCTAGTTCTGGTTCTAGCACTGGTTGTGGTTCTGGTTCTAGTACTGTTTCTAGTTCTAGTTCTGGTTCTGGTTCTATCACTGGTTCTAGTTCTGGTTGTGGTTCTGGTTATAGTTCTGGTTCTAGTACTGTTTCTAGTTCTAGTTCTAGTTCTAGCACTGGTTCTAGCACTGTTTCTAGTTCTGGTTGTGGTTATAGTTCTAGTACTGTTTCTAGTTCTAGTTCTGGTTCTAGCACTGGTTCTGGTTCTAGTTCTGCTTCTAGTTCTGGTTATAGTTCTAGTTCTGGTTCTGGTTCTAGTACTGCTTCTAGTTCTGGTTCTGGTTCTAGTACTGCTTCTAGTTCTGGTTGTGGTTCTGGTTATAGTTCTGGTTCTAGCACTGGTTCTGCTGCTAGTTCTTGTTATAGTTCTAGTTCTGGTTCTGGTTCTAGCACTGGTTCTGGTTCTAGTTCTGCTTCTAGTTCTGGTTATAGTTCTAGTTCTGGTTATAGTTCTAGTTCTGGTTCTAGTACTGGTTCTAGTTCTGGTTGTGGCTGGTTATAGTTCTGGTTCTGGTCTGGTTCTAGCACTGGTTCTGCTAGTTCTTGTTATAGTTCTAGTCTGGTTCTGGTTCTAGTACTGATTCTAGTTCTGGTTCTGGTTCTAGTACTTTCTAGTTCTGTGGTTCTGGTATAGTTTTAGTTATGGTTCTAGTATGTTTCTAGTTCTAGTTCTGGTTCTGGTTCTAGCACTGTTCTGGTTCTAGCACTGGTTCTAGTTCTGGTTGTGGTTCTGGTTCTAGTACTGTTTCTAGTTCTGGTTCTGGTTCTAGTACTGGTTCTAGTTCTGGTTGTGGTTCTGGTTCTAGTACTGTTTCTAGTTCTGGTTCTGGTTCTAGTACTGCTTCTAGTTCTGGTTGTGGTTATAGTTCTAGTTCTGGTTCTAGTACTGTTTCTAGTTCTAGTTCTGGTTCTAGCACTGGTTCTGGTTCTAGTTCTGCTTCTGGTTGTGGTTCTAGTTCTGGTACCTGAGAAGGTGTTGGCCATGTTGACGTCGTTCTCTGAGATGTCTCCGATGCCGTAGTGCAGGATGTCCAGAGGACACTGAAGCTGAGCGTCGTATGATGACAGGATGTTCAGGAGGGCTTCCACTGAGCCGTCAACATCTCCTGGGGTCAGAGGTCAGAGGTCGAAGGGTCAGAGGTCCGAGTGTGTGCGAGCTTATTCTACACAACAGGAACCACACACTCATACATACTGTCTGAGGTGTGGCCTGCTGGCGTGAGGATTTTCTTTTGGTGTATGTATTGTGAACGCAATGCTGCGCAAATGTGGGTCTGCCTCAGACTGTCCGTACATGATGTGGCCTGCCCACATGCCCACTGCCACACCGAACACACATTACAGCCCTGATGGGTCTCTGTGTGTCAGAGTGAGTGAGCGGAAAGGGAGAGAGCGCGCACCGGTTACTTGTTGTTGTTAGCATCTGGTGCTATCTAGCAACGCTAACGGAATAAGGAGCTGTTTAAACAACAACGTGGAAGATCAGCTCAGACTGGAGGCTCTGATAACTACAGCTCACACTGAGAGGCTCTGATAACTACAGCTCAGACTGAGCGGCTCTAACTACAGCTCAGACTAAGAGGCTCTGATAACTACAGCTCACACTGAGCGGCTCTAATAACTACAGCTCACACTGAGGCTCTGAATAACAGCAGACTGAGGCTCTTGATAACTACAGCTCGACTGAGAGGCTCTGATAACTACAGCTCAGACTGAGCGGCTCTGATAACTACAGCTCACTATGAGAGGCTCTGATAACTACAGCTCAGAGTGAGAGGCTCTGAATAACTACAGCTCAGACTGAGAGGCTCTGATAACTACAGCTCAGACTGAGAGGCTCTGATAACTACAGCTCAGACGAGAGGCTCTGATAACTACAGCTCAGACTGAGAGGCTCTGATAACAGCTCAGACTGAGAGGCTCTGATAACTACAGCTCAGACTGAGAGGCTCTGATAACTACAGCTCAGACTGAGAGGCTCTGATAACTACAGCTCAGACTGAGAGGCTCTGATAACTACAGCTCAGACTGAGAGGCTCTGATAACTACAGCTCAGACTGAGAGGCTCTGATAACTACAGCTCAGAGTGAGAGGCTCTGATAACTACAGCTCAGACTGAGAGGCTCTGATAACTACAGCTCAGACTGAGAGGCTCTGATAACTACAGCTCAGACTGAGAGGCTCTGATAACTACAGCTCAGAGCTGAGAGGCTCTAATACTACAGCTCAGACCTGAGAGGCTCTGATAACTACAAGCTCAGACTGAGAGGCTATGATAACTACAGCTCAGACTGAGAGGCTCTGATAACTACAGCTCAGACTGAGAGGCTCTGATAACTACAGCTCAGACTGAGAGGCTCTGATAACTACAGCTCACACTGAGAGGCTCTGATAACTACAGCTCAGACGAGAGGCTCTGATAACTACAGCTCAGACTGAGAGGCTCTGATAACTACAGCTCACACTGAGAGGCTCTGATAACTACAGCTCACTGAGAGGCTCTGATAACTACAGCTCAGACTGAGAGGCTCTGATAACTACAGCTCAGACTGAGAGGCTCTGATAACTACAGCTCAGACTGAGAGGCTCTGATAACTACAGCTCAGACTTGAGAGGCTCTGATAACTACAGCTCAGACTGAGAGGCTCTGATAACTACAGCTCACAGCTGAGAGGCTCTGATAACTACAGCTCAGACTGAGAGGCTCTGATAACTACAGCTCACACTGAGAGGCTCTGTAAACTACAGCTCAGACTGAGAGGCTCTGATAACTACAGCTCACTGAGAGGGCTCTGATAACTACAGCTCAGACTGAGAGTGCTCTGATAACTACAGCTCAGACTGAGAGCTCTGATAACTACAGGCTCAGACTGAGAGGCTCTGATAACTACAGCTCAGACTGAGAGGCTCTGATAACTACAGCTCAGACTGACGAGGCTCTGATAACTACAGCTCACGACTGAGAGGCTCTGATAACTACAGCTCAGACTGAGAGGCTCTGATAACTACAAGCTCAGACTGAGAGGCTCTGATAACTACAGCTCACACTGAGAGGCTCTGATAACTACAGCTCAGACTGAGAGGCTCTGATAACTACAGCTCAGACTGAGAGGCTCTGATAACTACAGCTCAGACTGAGAGGCTCTGATAACTACAGCTCAGACTGAGAGGCTCTGATAACTACAGCTCACACTGAGAGGCTCTGATAACTACAGCTCAGACTGAGAGGCTCTGATAACTACAGATACTGAGAGGCTCTGATAACTACAGCTCACACTGAGAGGCTCTGATAACTACAGCTCAGACTGAGAGGCTCTGATAACTACAGCTCAGACTGAGAGGCTCTGATAACTACAGCCACTCTGAGAAGATAACTACAGCTCAGACTGAGAGGCTCGATAACTACAGCTCAGAGTGAGAGGCTCTGATAACTACAGCTCAGAGTGAGAGGCTCTGATAACTACAGCTCAGACTGAGAGGCTCTGATAACTACAGCTCAGACTGAGAGGCTCTGATAACTACAGCTCAGAGTGAGAGGCTCTGATAACTACAGCTCAGATGAGAGGCTCTGATAACTACAGCTCAGACTGAGAGGCTCTGAAACTACAGCTCAGACTGAGAGGCTCTGATAACTACAGCTCACAGTGAGAGGCTCTGATAACTACAGCTCACACTGAGAGGCTCTGATAACTACAGCTCAGAGTGAGAGGCTCTGATAACTACAGCTCACTGAGAGGCTCTGATAACTACAGCTCACACTGAGAGGCTCTGATAACTACAGCTCAGACTGAGAGGCTCTGATAACTACAGCTCACACTGAGAGGCTCTGATAACTACAGCTCACACTGAGAGGCTCTGATAAACAGCAGAGTGAGAGGCTCTGAAACTACGCTCGAGTGAGAGGCTCTGATAACTACAGCTCACACTGAGAGGCTCTGATAACTACAGCTCAGACTGAGGCTCTGATAAACTACAGCTCAGAGTGAGAGGCTTGATAACTACAGCTCACACTGAGAGGCTCTGATAACTACAGCTCACACTGAGAGGCTTGATAACTACAGCTCAGACTGAGAGGCTCTGATAACTACAGCTCACACTGAGGGCTCTGATAACTACAGCTCACATGAGAGGCTCTGATAACTACAGCTCAGACTGAGAGGCTCTGATAACTACAGCTCAGACTGAGAGGCTCTGATAACTACAGCTCACACTGAGAGGCTCTGATAACTACAGCTCAGACTGAGAGGCTGATAAACTACAGCTCAGCTGAGAGAGCTGAGAGGCTCTGATAACTACAGCTCAGACTGAGAGGCTCTGATAACTACAGCTCAGACTGAGAGGCTCTGATAACTACAGCTCAGACTGAGAGGCTCTGATAACTACAGCTCAGACTGAGAGGCTCTGATAACTACAGCTCAGACTGAGAGGCTCTGATAACTACAGCTCAGAGACTGAGAGGCTCTGATAACTACAGCTCAGACTGAGAGCTCTGATAACTACAGCCTCAGACACTGAGAGGCTCTGATAACTACAGCTCAGACCTGAGAGGCTCTGATAACTACAGCTCAGACTGAGAGGCTCTGATAACTACAGCTCAGACTGAGAGGCTCTGATAACTACAGCTCAGACTGAGAGGCTCTGATAACTACAGCTCAAACTGAGAGGCTCTGATAACTACAGCTCAGCACTGAGAGGCTCTAGATAACTACAGCTCAGACTGAGAGGCTCTGATAACTACAGCTCAGACTGAGAGGCTCTGATAACTACAGCTCAGCCATGAGAGGCTCTGAGTAACTACAGCTCAGACTGAGAGGCTCTGATAACTCACAGCTCACACTGGAGAGGCTCTGATAACTACAGCTCAGACTGAGAGGCTCTGATAACTACAGCTCAGACTGAGAGGCTCTGATAACTACCAGCTCAGACTGAGAGGCTCTGATAACTACAGCTCAGACTGAGAGGCTCTGATAATACAGCTCAGACTGAGAGGCTCTGATAACTACAGCTCAGACTGAGAGGCCTCTGATAACTACAGCTCAAGACGTGAGAGGCTCTGATAACTACAGCTCACTGAGAGGCTCTGATACGACAGGCTCTGGACTGAGAGGCCTCTGATAACTACAGCTCACACGTGAGAGGCCTCTGAGACCTACAGCTCACACTGAGAGCCTTCTGATAACTACAGCTCACACTGAGAGGATCTGATACTACAGCTCAGAGTGAGAGGCTCTGATAACTACAGCTCACACTGAGAGGCTCTGATAACTACAGCTCACCTGAGAGGCTCTGATAACTACAGCTCAGACTGGAGGGCTCTGATAACCTACAGCTCAGATTTTTCTGAGAAGGCTCTGATAACTACAGCTGCACATGAGAGGCCTCTGATAACACTACAGCTCACACTGAGAGGCTCTGATAACTACATGCCTCACACTGAGAGAGGATAACTACAGCACACTGAGAGGCTCTGATCAACTACAGCTCAGAGTGAGAGGCTCTGATAACTACAGCTCAGAG